>NC_071576.1:20065782-20367492 GCF_024509145.1 Vidua macroura | reverse complement strand
TCTCCAAATACACCATATCATTAGGACTCACTTTAAGACAAAAAGGATCTTAGATATCATGTCAGCTGAAAGGATATAAAAGCTCTTAACATAGCAATGAACTACACTGAAAATCATATTCTATTACAGCCTGAAAAATTCTAGGCAAAACCATTACAACAAGCACTAATTTTGAAAGATATTGAATCTATGACATAGCAAGATGCAAGAATTTAAATACTTCTTTAATTAAAAAAAACTTTACTATACTAAATCTTAGATAGCATTTTTTAAATTTCTGTTCAAATTTCCAACATGATTCATCTGTATTTTAGACTAAGATGGCTTTGACCAAAGGAATAGGCACAACAGGAGAGGAACATAGAGCCCTTGGATCAGTTTTATTTCCTATAAGACAGCATATTATTAAATAAACTGACATCTTTCAGATATTGAAGACTTTCTTCAGGATGTCATTGTTACCTAAAGAAGAATAAATGACAGCATGTTTCTGTTACATACTGCTCAGAAAAATATTGAATTCAAGACAAGTGTGGAAGTGCCTGTGTTGCTTGGGGTAGGGTTTTTTTGGTTGGGTTTTTTAAATTTAATAGCTGTAAAATGGTGATATCAGTTTGGTATAGAAACATAGTATACAACCTGAAAGCATGACAGCACCTTTCATATTAATTCAAGGAGTCCTGATAAAGTTGTACAGTTGATTACAAGATTCTCTTTATTATACAGTGTTAAATCAGTGCTAAGCTGTAATTGTGCTTATAAAGAGTCCAATTTCATTTCAACAGCTGTAAAAAAAAAAAACAAAAAACCCACTAGTTCATAGAACACCAGCTATTTTAAAATAAAGAAAGAAATCATAATTCACAAAAGAAAGAAAAAATGAAATAATTCATTTTAATTATTTAATATACACTGAATCCCCATCCCCCAGGTTTCTTTTGTTAATTCTGATTTAGTTTCTGATATGTGCAGGTAAACCAAGAAATAAATCTAATGAATATAATCTCTTACTTTTAATGAGCAGTACAAACTCACTAATTTAAATGACTCATGCTTTCCACACCAAAAAACTGTACATAAGTTTCAGATAATCATCTAAAGTATGTGATTCAGAAAGAAAAAAGAAATCAAAGGAAGTCTTAAAAACATCTTAGCTACAGTTTGATCCCATCTCTTACCTTCTCTTTTTTACAATGGCAGCCATATTTTTATGAGTGCATAAAAAGATAATGTCAAATGAAAATGGTTCCAGAAAAATACTAAATAATTACAGCAATGCATGTCCAGTCAGATATTTCCAGTTTTTCAATTTAAAAAATTCCACAGGGCAGGATTCCTAAATGATTTGGGTTTATTTCCATTCTTCTAAGACTCTGAACGCAGGTTCATTTTGGCAAAGTTTAAAATAACTTAGAAGTCCTCCCTCCTCCTTCCCCCATCACACTAAAAAAACCAAGCATTATTTAAAGGGCAAGAACACTATTAAGAAGAAATAAATTATTTTAATAGTAATGATATTTCAATCTTATGCATTTTGAAGCTCACTATGAAAACCAAGTACTATGAAGAGTTTCTCTGAAATCCTTCAGGTTCCTTCCAGTATGTATGCTTAAAAGAGTGTTCTCTCTAGTTGATGCTCCCATTCACTGTTGAATAAAAGATGACCTGAAAATACCTTGTGATGTTCCTTGTTGCCATAGAATGGACTCTTGTTCATACAAGGGCAATATCATGCAATATATAGAAAAAGAAATTTAATAAAAAAGAAAGAATCAAAGCTGAAAGGGCAGAATCAGGCTTAAAGTTGTCTTCAAAACAGCACATGTACTTTACTATTAAATGAAACATAATAGGTCATAATAGAAAGATTTTAAACTGTTTTGATTTTCACTAGTTCCCAATCTCATATTTTTCCTCAGTTTAATAGCAGAGATTGCTCAGTGTCAGTGTATTTACACTCAATGTACTACACTGTTTCTTATTTAAATTTTTACTCTTTCTGCTTTAGTGTTCCTGACTCAAACAAAAATTGGACTTCCTGACTTTAAGATAGAAAAAACCAGAAATTTAATTTGACAGATTAGGTTTCGTCAGAGCAAAGTTTTACCTATATTTTCAATCTACTTTAATATACCAGGCTCTTTTGAGTTTACATTATCCACAGCAGTTGAATAACAGATAATCTGACTGGACTTAACAGAAAAAAATGAAATTAAAATAAACTGATGTCTTGCTTCAGGAATCACTTACCAAAATCTTTGTAAATTTTACTTGTTTGAAGTGATGAAACTAGAGGTAACTGTATGATTCATAGAGTTGACACCATCACTAAAACCAGCTAAAATATAAGTCTTTGAAACTTTGACTTTTTTATCCTCTAATCTAAGACAATGCACAATGATAAATGCATGAGTGATAAACTTAATGCATAAGGAAAAACACCACACACTTGCTCAGTACAGTTTTGTGCTTGTGACAAAAGCACCTAACATTAGTCTGTCACAGCTCAGGACTACAGCTGTTACCTTCCTAAGCTTTACTTAGCAGTATAGGCATATATGTTATCCCTATATAACAGATTCTACATATGCAATAATTCAAATGTGATTGTAAAGCATTATTTCAGTAGACACTGAGAACTGGTAAGGAGTACGTCCTCCATCACCTGGGACTTCGTGTAAAACAGTATTTGCAGAATATTTTGAGATAAATTAAATCAGTCTTGAAAATGCAAGCAATGCACCTCCTCTTCTTACATCACTACAGCCATACTAACATTGTTTCATTTAAAAGAAAACAGATATCGTCTTACCAAATATGTTGGGTCTTATTTTGCTAAACATTTATTTGTTTTCTGTGTCTTCTCTGAAGTAGCAATATATTATCCTGAAACAACAGAACTGTGCAGACTTCATGCCCACCACTATATAACGTATTACGTCTAACTTATATACATGTCAGTATATTCCAAGATTTTCTTGGAAAGGCAATTAAAGTAAATCTGAGTTTATAAAACCATTGGGTCCACTCAGGATCAAATAAAGACTTTCACTGATTTGAATGATGAGTTTTTCAGACTACACAGTCTGGCTAGATCATACAGAAATACAATAAGTGAAAGAAATTTGTGCTAGGTCTTGGGAACAATTGCTGACAATGGCATTAAAAAAAATAATAAAAATAAAATTCTTGTTACCTAAACTAATTTTTAAATTGTTCTTAAGAACACCATGGCATGCTCAGTGATTCCAGAACGCAAATTAAATTCTTAGTTAAGAAACTGGAACATATGCATTTTATTTCCTCAGACCTTTGTCTATTTTGTTAACATATTGAATGCCTAGTGCAATACATTTGATTGTAAGACCAAAATCAGTCCAAGATGAAATATGGAATCCAAGCTGTTACTGAAATATCCCATTGTGTAGCATGCTAGATAAATACCTTGCTAAGTGGTGAACTGCATCCAAAGTACCAAACTGCAAACTTGATATCAGAAATCACATCTTCTTCAGTTCTTCTGTATTTATGAACATTGCTAGACTTCTGAATTTCTAAACTCTCCATCATTATACTCTTATGAAGAATGGAAAACAAACATAGCTGATCTTGAAGCAGCACCAGGTAACTATGAAACTTCTGCTACTCTGTAAACAATCCTGAAACTCTGTGCTTCACAACTGTACTTTGCTTCATTCTCTATTCTCTCATGATGAATCTCTATGTTAGCTTACTTGTATTTGTCAGGATTATACCAGAGGGACAGCCAGTTTATGGCATCACAGGAACCACTGTGATAATGTTAACACTTCTACAGAGATTCATAACAAGGTTTCAAAAGCCTACAATATCCTAGGTATTTACAAATGCATTGGTAAAGGGAAAAGACAAAAAAAATACATAGAAGTTTTAGTAGAATCTATTTAAGCTTAAACATGTTCATCAACAAAGCAATTTAAATACTTATGCCACCTACTTTTGATATGTCCAGTATAAATCTCTATTTTTATTCTTTCTCCTCAAAAAACCCCATGAGTAAACTACATTATCAGATCCACAGAAAGTAAATTAACAAATTAATTTCTTGAGAAAACAATTTCTCTGTCTCATTTTCATAAGTTTTGATTTATGTGAACTTAAATTAACAGAGTATTTTCAAACAATATCAGGTACTCAGACAAGTGGTTTGTGTCAGTGGGGACAGCCAACCACACACATGCATATTCATGGTTCTACACAGAATCTGATAAAATGTTCCACCTAAAATCTGCATCATTGCAGCATAAAATATTTTCAGCCATTTGATCAAATTTGACTAAATACCTATTTTATTTCACAATATCTTAAAGGTTACTTTAGCATTAAAAAAAAAAAAGTGAAGGGCTTTTTTATCAATTAAATACCTTCTGCCTTCATTTGCTTTATTCCTGCACCTGGGATTTGCCCATAATTCCCTTACTGGGTGCCTTAGTATTGTGTAAATACTTCCATTTTTTATGTTTAAGTAAGAAAAGCCAACCAGCATTCTGAATCCTTAATTTAAATTTTTTATCATTTTGATGGATTGCTTTCTCCTATTGGCTTAACATCTTTTTTATGCTTTTAGCTGTGTTTTCTTTTTTCCCTCTGGGAAAGTAGCTTTTCTAATTTTCATGTTCAAGTCCATTAACCATTAAACTATTTACATGTTTACATTCTTGTATTACTTGTACCATAATGAAGACTGGGCTTTTCATTCAACATGTAAGAGTATTTATTCAAGATATAAAAATGGTCAGACTTTGTCTTGCACAGTTTTTTTTTAATAAAAACCCCTTTTTAAACATTTAAATATATCCCTTGGTGAATGACTACTTAAAACTCAGATTAACAGATATACATTTTATTATTTCTGTACCTTCTACAACTTCTACAAAATAACTGATTTGGTATACTGAAGGTCATAATTTTCAAATTAAAAAGAAAAATCTAAATTGACATGACTGTAAAGCAAACCAATTAAATTCATGTGGAGATTGTACATCTATTATTCTTGCATACATTGTCACATGCACTGTCATTACATCCACATGTCAAAAAAAGATAGAAATAAAGTCAAAAAAAACCCCAAGTGACATACAGTATCACTGCTCACCACCAAACAATGCCCAGCCCCTTCTCCATCCGTGATTGGCTCCTCCCAAAAAACTCTCCTGTGTTTGTGCACTGGGAATAATATTCTAATACATGGAATATCCCTTTGCCAGTTCCCCTGGCCTGGCCATGCTCCCTTGCAGCTATTTGTGCACCATCTCACTATTAGAGCATGGAAAACTGAAAAGTCCTTGACTTAGGGTGTAACAACTAAATCATGAGTGTGTTTTCAACATTACTATCCATATTAAATCCTAAACACAGCATGTTTCAGCTACTATGAAGAGAATTAACTTTGTTCTTGCCAAAACCAAGTAGTTTTGCTTTTTGCTGCAATTGACAAAACATTTTCAATAAGTCAACTACTAGAAGCTGTAAATACACTTACTAAAAGTTTACTCTTATCTGAATCAACATCAATCAGCACAAAGTGACAACGAACAAAATAATGAAAGAGAATACTTATTCTGCCCAGTTATATCAGTATGGAGTCCTAAATAAAGGCTGGAACAAGATTTCTGAAGAAACTCTAAAGGTGACACCTGTCTTCCAAAACAGAGGGAACAGAATACAATGAAAGATCGTACCATGACGCTGTGAGCTGTGCAATAGCAGTCTAAATCAGACTGCCTCAGACTCTTGTATAATCCCTTTTTGCCCAGGTCGTGCAATGTCCCAGATGGTACAGCTGGGAAATAATTTCTATATCCACTGTGCATGATGTAAACTCATGTGTTACTCAGCCATTGTGTTGGTATGAAACGTGGCTGAAATGTGGCATTTGCCTTTTTTGTCAGCAAGGGAAAACAAAAAAACCACAAACAAAACATTATTCTTGGTTAGCACTAGCCCATTGCAGTCTGAAATAACTAGCTGATAAAATGAATGTGCCATAGAAATTATAATTAATAGAATTTTAAATTCTTTATCCCTTTTATTAACAAAAATGGTATCAGTAACATACCTCTTTTTTCTCTGTGAACTTCTTCCAGAAGTTTTTCTTGGCTTTTTATCTGTTTAAAGAGAGACTGATGTTCAGTCTCCTTTATCTGTGTTAAGTGCTTGAGCTGTTCTCGGCTCTGCAGCAAGTAGCATCGCAACTTTTTTTCCTTACTTTCTCTTTCCTTTACCTCCTCACACAGCCACTGAAGCTTAGTCTACATTTAAAACAAAAGGTACAATAAAAAGTAAAGAATTCTAATAAAAATAACAGGACATAAATGTTCATTGACCAAATTATATTTGGAGTCACAGATTACTCATTTGTAGCTATCTGAAAAATAATAATAGAGGGTATTCAAATATATTAAGAGAACATAAGTTGATTTTCAAGAGACCAAAAAGATATATTTTGCTTGATAATTATATGTGAAAAGTGACTTTCTTTAATATTATTTTATTTATTTTAAATCAGAAGCATATATTTGCTAGGGTAGATATAGAAATTCACATTGAATTAGTGCACACATAGACACCAAGAGCTAGGCCTTCCTTTCAGAGGACCTTTTTCTCTCTATTTTATGTTGGCAGAATTTAAAAATATTTCCCCTTTCTAAAAAAGTGACATCAATCCTTTCTAGTCGGCAAAAGTCAGTATTTAAGGTTCACTCAGAGGAGAAAAAGATCTCATCGATAAGGTTGTGATCAATTTAGTAAATCTAGAAGATTAAAAATAGAATATGATATGGAAACTTTCATACAGTCTATTTAAAAACAAAAGAAAATAAAAGTGGCATTTTAAGCAGTCATTCATTCTAAACTTCCCTCTAGCAGCTAAATTAGGTTTGCAAAGTATTATTAGGTGCTCTTTGAAAATTCTTTTTAATAATATGCCAGTGTCACTTTTTCAAATGAAGAAAATACTTCCTCCATAACATTTCTCCTTTGATTCCAATCTTATCTCTGTTATCTATAGTGGAAGACTTTCTTGGTCTACAAGTCTTACACAGACCACACACCATGAATAACCTTCTCTTATATGCAAATATTTGCAATTTTTTTTCCTTAAGTCAATTCTCCTGTGGCTTTGACCCTTCTACATGAAGCAAAACCACCAGTTGTCTTCCCCAGTTTGCGATCTATTTTGATCATGAGTAATTTATTTCTTTTAAAAGATACTGGGTAAGAAGTGTGCTCTGTGTGTGAGCTGAGGGAACTGGAGGAAAGCTGCAAAACGAAAGGCAAGATTTATGAGTTACAGTCATCACCTTGAAGATGCTCTCAAGCAAGTGTGCCCCCACATTATAGGATTTGAAAGCTTCAATGAGGAAAGAAGAAAATAATTCATTTTCCAATAATCCAATCTAATATATTTTAGACTGAATAAATATCAGCCTTATTTAAAATAATATATAGCCTTGTGATAATGCTGTAAGAGAAACTCAACCTGCTGACAGCATTCTTATGCTTTACTTGTCTGAAAAAACTTGAACCAGATCTAAAGGCTATCACTGCTCTTACTTCAATGCCTTTTTTTTGTGAAAATAATATTGCTATTTATTTTGCTATAGTGATGGTTATTTCTTGTTGATAGAAGTATTTTGAAAATTATTGTATCAGTTGAAATAACAGTCTGGAAATATCAGAATAATTGCCAAAGGAATGCTTTTGTATTTTTCCTTTTACCCTTGAAGTGCCATTTTAAATGGACATTCAACTAAATCAGATCCATCTATTCACAGACTCACCATCTCATTCAACTGTTAGTGCTGAAAAGGACCTTAAGGATCATCTAGTTCCAACCCCCTGACATGTGTAGTGACACCTCCCACTACACCATCAAATGCTGATTATTAGCTTACTCAGTAAAACTTCAGGAGGTTTGCCTATTACCTTTGTTTCTGCTAACCAGCGATGAGGATCGTTCAGTACTGTTGGTGTAAGGGATATTGCCTATGAAAAAACAGGTGACAAAGAAACAGACATAAAATGGGCATTAGGCATAGAAGGAAGAAAGTCTTTTCTGCTTACTGGAAATTCATCAGAGAAATACACTTCTTATCAAGGAAGATTAAGCCTAGTGCTTGACTTCTCTCAATACAAATATTTATCCATCAAATTCCTCCTGCTTACCCAAGTTGCAGCAGCAACTTCTTGAAGTAAAGTGTGAAACTTTTTAGAAACCTTAACAATACCTGAAGTACTGGGCAGAAGAACAACATTATAAAGGAAGATTCTTACCTTTAAAAAAAAAAAATCATACCAGGACCACAAAACTAACTTTTTTTCCACATTAACTGTCTAGTCAAAAATTCGCATTCAGAACTGGTTTAAGTTGGCCAGTGATAAAAAACCAAGGAGAATTGTATAAACAGGGATCTTCAAAACCTTATCCAGAAACCACAACATCTTCACAAGGTGAGGAACAAGTCCAAGAAGGCATGGCTCAATGATCAAAAATCTGGCAACTACAGCAGATTATAAAAGTTAATAAAAAAAAAAGACCTATCTGTAAGAATACAGAGAAGAAAGCTTGTTTGTCAAATGCATTTTCTTAGAATTCTCATCTAGTTTTGTGCTGCAACACCCCAACTCCATGTGCAAGTGGAGAAATGGTGTCAGTCATGAAAAAAAATCTATTTCCAAAGCAGCCCAGCCCACTCAAATGACCAGGAGCTACAAAGTATTCTCTGTTTAAACAGCAAGACAAAAAAAAAAAAAAAAAAAAAAAAAGGTAATCTGAGTGTACTCTGGGTTGTAGCTAAGGCTAAAAAGCCACTAGGTCAAGCACTTGTAAGTGTGGCGACAAGCTGCGTCAAACAGTCCGTTCTCTTTATTCTCAGAAATGTACAATGTTGATTTAAGAGGATCAGTCACGTAGAATCATATGGAGGGGGAAAAGTGGTTTCTGTACCTGGCAAGCAAATGAGAATGCTCAGAAGAAAAGCTACAGGGAGACAGGGGTTGCAGGAGAAGTAGTAAAATAGCAAAAAAAAGTTAGAGCAAGCTAACTGGTTTCCTGAAAATTTGAGTCTGAGTTTTCTGTCTGCAAGAACCTGCTCCTCAAAAGAGGAAGTCATAAACCCTTTTCACTTTCAGTATTCATTCTCTACGTAAAAAACAAGTGATCACCCAAGTGATTTTTTAACAAAAAAAAAATTCTGTTTTCTCCCAGTTTTAAAAGCATTTTAGGTCCTTCTTAAGGATTTCCCAATTCTAGGAACATCGCCTAAGAAAACCTATCTCAAAATTTTGGCTAATAAAAGGTCCTTGGTCCTTTCACACAAGCAAAAGGAGAACTGTTCCTCAAAAACAGAAAAAAAAAAAAAGAAAGCAGAACCAATTAATGCACGGACAGTCCTTCACAGTATCCCATTCTAATACATAGCAATGTCCCTCTGTACCAGCTAAAGAGCCATAATTCTATTAGAATGATTGTCTATGCAACAGTGAAAACAATGCATACAAGTTCCACTACAAACTTTCATCAAGAAAAGAACAAAACCTGCAGCATACTTAAAACTTAGAATTACTTTGAATTTCTCCATGGAGTCTCGAGAAAAAATTTCACAAGCAGCATCAATTTCACTTCCTATCATGGAGAGGATGGATTGCTGTTCCATTTCTAATTGACGCAGCTGATCTTTAAACTGCAGTCTGGCCTCACTCATCTTTCTCAAATTATCTTCTTCATTGCTGATCTGCTTTTCCTGGAATGAAAAAGGTAAAACAAACAAATACATTAATAATTTATGTCATCAGCCATGTATCATTCAATCTTATAATCAGACCATACTCAGTCATGCTAAGTTCAACTCCTTGCCATGGAAAAATAATACCTTCTAATAGCACTTGTAAGTTCCTCCCTTGGTTCTCCTTATAATCCAGCAAACCAGTTATGAAGAAACTGCTACCAAATCCAAATCCAACAATCATAAAGCCTATTTTCAAAGTCAAAAATAGGTGTTCTATTACAAATCTCCTCATGAGTAGAAAAAGAGCCGAGTGTAAATACTCCCATTATTATCTTTTGCCCTGAATCTGTTCTAGGCATCTAATCTCTATCATCAGAAAAGAGATCCCAGAAGGAAAATTTTATTGGAAGTCAGTGTGCCCTCAAAGGAAAACTACACGAAGAATATCTCACAGGAGAGTGAGTGACACTGAAGAAAGTATTTTATGTTATCAGTTAATATCAGAAAGTTGATTTAATACGTTACATATGTTTTTAAAATTCAGATTGCCTTCTTTTGTATCTATGATAGAGCCACCATAAAACCAAACTACATAAAACTGCTGCTAGGTTACACAAAATACTGAATTATGCATCATAAATAATATAGAAAAACCTATCCTGTGAGAATAAATGCAATTGAAACACACCTGTCTGGCGCTGAGATCAGGAGGATGTAATGCAGCAAAGGGCAAACACTTTAACAGGCAAATTCCAATGTGCGCGAGTTGCACCAAGAACGGTGAGAACAGCAAGGATTTCAAAAATTTATTAATTGTGGACCTCCACAATGAAAAGGTACAATTGTTTGAAGTCTATTTGCTGGAAATCTTCATACACTGCTCTTATGAGACACCAGTGTGGAGCTAGGTGATGTCTAACACCCAAGTTCCATGAATGGGATATATATGGAATCATAGAATAATTTATGTTGGAAAAGAACTCAGTTATCATAGAGTCCAACTAAAAACCCCATACTGCCAAGTCCACCACTAAACCATATCCCTGAACACCACATGTGCATGTCTTTTGAACACCTCCAGGGGTGGTGACTCAACCACTTCCCTAACAGCCTGTTCCAATGCATGAATAAATTTTTCCTAATATCCAATCTAAATCACCCCAGACACAGCTTAAGGCTATTTGATCTTATTCTATCACTTCCTAATTGGGAGACAAGACCAACATCCACCTTGCTACCTCCTTTCTGGAGGCTGTATACATATATAAATATAGGTGTTTATTTCTACTAGCAAAACGGGTGTTTTTAATGTAGGTGGCCTACAAATGTGAAACACCAATACTTGATAAGCAGTCTGATTTTTTCACTTAATATATACAAAAATACTTGGGACAGTAGTTATTTCACACTTAAGAAATCATAAGATTTTTTAATATGGACAGGTTCGAGTATTTCTGTACTATAAAGATGGGAGTTGAAATATGGGAGTTGAAATAACAGTTTTGACCTAGACTAGTATTCTGAAAGCAATAAGATTGCACTGTATATATTTCCAGTATCTGTATTGTTATCTCACTATTCACTGATTGCAGTCTATCACATATCAAAGTTCATTCCCACAGACCATGACTAAAACAGAACACATAACTTTATTTTTTTATTTCTTATTTGCTTGATTTTCTGAATATGCCAACATTCCCTATCATTCTACATCCAGAGCCTACAGGATAAAAGAAGTCATTAATGACTCAGAAGTGCAAAGAAGGAAAAAGAAAGAAACCAACCATTTTACCATTATGCTCTGCTCCTTCACCGTTCATGAAAAAAAAATCTAAGCTAGCTGTAATACCTATGCCTCTTTGAATTAGTATTTGCATTAAGGACAGAATATTAAAAGTGTAAAAAGCATGGAAAAAAAAAAAGAAAGTACTCTGTAACACAGTAAGGTTTTTGCTGTGTTGCCACAATTGTATGCTAGTATGAGATTTATCAAGAGGTAGTATTATTTCCCCCACCCTAACATCCCTTTTGACAACCCACAAAACCAAAATAGCAAATATTCTCTTAAGTTAACCATTAATGCAAGCTAATAGAAGTCTCCATCTACCGTTACCTTCAAAAGTTGAGATCACAGGGTTGCATGCTTAAAATCTTCTCTGATCTTTTTCAATTTAGACATAAAAGATGATTTTGATGTAAAAAGAATGTCTTCCCAATATTAGGTAAGGTTGGAGCTAATGCACAACAGACTACAGAAGCCCATGTACACCCCTATAAACACATTTTCTTAATAATAGATATTACACAACTAAAATGCCAACATAGAAAAAACACATTTTTGAATTTTCATTTCAAATATTTTTTACTAGTCTGACAAGTTGAGCTTTTAAACCACTTCCTGATAGTTTAGCAAGCTAAAGAAATGCCAGATTTAACATTTTTCTAACTCTATACTATAAAAGAAAACTTCAAAAAACCAAAAATCCTCCACCTCGACATTAGTTAGAATTTCTTTTACTATGCTTACTTTGCATATCTACATCAAATTATCTCTAAATTATTCATAGCTCCACTGCATCTTGAAAAAAAATATGAAGAAAACTAGAAGTGGCTGATTAAACATTTGTTAGTTACCTATATTAGAGATCAGGCAAGCAACAGGATTTGTATTTATAGTCCTAAATATTAGCAAATCTTTGGAGAGATATAGTTCATAATCCAGCCAAAGCATTTTTGTCTTCTTTCATTCATAAAGAAACCATGTACTATGGCATGACTGGGTGTATTCTTTAATACATACATGCTGGGGTTTTTTAGGTTTACCATCTATTTCTATAATCCATCATTTATTTTAGGTAGTTATCAGCAGAGAAACAAATCATAGTTAAAATCAGTTAATTTTACCTTTTTCTCCAGTTCTTGTTTTACAAACTCACATTTCCGTTTTAGTTTTATATTTTCTTCCTCATTTTGGATTAATTCTTCTGTCAATTTATCACTCTCAACTTTTATTTTTTCCAGTTGTCGACACTGAGCCTTGGTTATGTTTTTCTCTTCTAAAAGTTCCATCTAATGGTAAAGGGAAAAAAGATTACGAAGTCACTGTATGGGTTATTTTAAAACCACCTAAACTCTAAAGTTTTATATCAGTGGAACGCTATTGCCAAATGATAAACATAAAAAATGAAGTTCTACTAAGTGCAATTACTTATGTGAACATGGAAAAATGCATCACAGAACCACACAGTGTTTTAAAGCAGAAAAATAGAAGTCTCAGATTCTTCATTTCAGCTCTGCTACACTCATCAGCTTACATCATCCTGAGAAGCCTAGTATTTATGCAGCTTTTCCATTACTAAAATAATTTGGAATCAGAAAGTCTAAAACTCATTTAATTTCAGGAACCAATGCTAAATTTATATCTGCAAGGAAACAACAGCAAAGATTTAGTATTTTTAAGTTCTAGATTTGTGTGGGTTTACTGCTATTTGTACAATTAATGCTACTGATGAAACTTTGCAGAGAAAAATGAAGAAAAAACGTAAGGATCTAGAAAGCCCCAAAACAATGAGTATATAATGTATATTTGTTTCCAGTGAAAAAAAAAAAATTGCTGGAAATTATTATGAAAATGAAGGAGTTGAGAAATGCTCTACAATATTTAGAAAACTTAAAAAAATGCAAGAAGCAAATTAACACACACATTCCTCAAAACCAGTTTCTTATTAGATGAAGTGTGGGATGCAGTTAAACACAAAAATAAACTTGTGAAGTAAATTTCTTTCTAAGGAAAAGCAAAAATTCTATTTCCCAATTACACTATAAATATAACTTCTATGAGGAAGAAGGGTAAGGAGAGAAGTTTTATTAATTAATTTAGACACTAGATCTAGACACTAATTTAGACACTAAACAGATTACAAAAACTCTTCCAAAGGACAATTTCAGAAAAATCTTTGGCATCTACAGTCTACAAAGACAAGCCTGCAATGACCAGAACATTTTCTGTGAGTATGCTTATAGAAATCAACTTTTCAGTTCCTACTAAAGGTAATTGCATTATAATATCTATGCAGATGGAGTCAATCCAAGAAAAAAATCCCTCACCTATATTACCCTTGATATACCAAAGAGGAAGTTAATACTTATTAATTTCCAGTATGGATAAGGTAGATATGACTATAATTTAATTGATCTTTATTGAACCCAATTTCAACACTTAATAATCTTCAGGAAAAAATGGATAGCGCAATTGGAAAATGTAGAGAAAACAATTTTAAAAGAAATATACACATAAACACAATTTACTATGTATAAATACATATCTCTATATAAGCCTAGATTAAAGATTAATACTTCAAAGACTTCCATATTGTCAGGCAGCAGGAAATTTTGTATGTCATGATTCTAAGAAAGCAAGCATGTTTTTAAAGAAAATGAGGGTATGTATTAAAATTAGGTGACAGATCCAGAGTTTCTGAGCACAAAGCCAAATGGGGATCCCTAAGCAAACCACTTGAATTCCTATGCCTAGTGTATCAATCCTTTTAAATACCAAATAAGACATCACAGAGGCATTGGTTGGGAATCATTTAGGATGCTCTAGCAAAAACCAAATTAAAAGTTTAAGCATCAGAATCTCAGTAATGAAACAGTAAGATCCTTCTTAACACTGGTATCTCAAAAGACTCTGTTTTCTCCAGTTCTCTTGCATCATACAATATTCTTATGGTACCCTCTCTACTACCCCAAAAAATCCATAACTACTTAATAATTTTTCAATCCAGTGCTGCACTACAGAAAACCTGGCAAAAGTGGGGCAGAAAGTACCATACAGAGGAGGCAAGAGAGGAAAGGATAACTAAAATCAAAAGTCACTTCTTTTTACAATCTATACAGAAGTTGTTCTCTAAACACAGGACTCTCTACCCTTGATTTCCTGGAAGTAACTCATAAATGCATCCTCTTTTAAGTTTAAGGCTTTGGATTCCACAAATATATTAAATTTCCCTTCAGTCCTCAAGTCATTCTCAACCGACCTTTATTTTTAAAGCTTTAACTATTGTTGGACAGGATATGTACATTCCTTTCCAAAAACAGTTACAAAGGTTGGACACAGCTGAGGCATAAATAAGGTCAATTATTACTATAACAGTAAAAGACAGCTGGTTGCTAGACACAAAATCTTAACGCCTTGAAAAAAAAAAAAGTTAAAAAACCCCAACTTTTTTTCTGTTGAATTTCCCTAAACACTACTCTAACACCAAAAATACTTAAAAAAAAAAAGAAAAAAAAAAGGTAAAATGTATGAAATGTATGTTAAGATTACCTTACTTTGGAAGAAAAGTATGTCCATAAAATTGAAATCCAAATGCAATGTAATGATGAGTTCAGACAAAAAGTAACCAAAACACCTGCAGGATGACATGTTCTCATCAGATCTTCCTAGAGATGCATATGATTTTCTATTTTGTTTCATTTACATTCTCTCAATCAAGAGAATCTTGTGCATTATCATTTTGTATACTTCTAAAAAATTTGTCCACCCTAATTATCTTAGAAAATCCATCTTCCTCAAATCTTCTGCTCTTAAAAAATATATGTCAATTTAGGATTCTGGGGAAGTCATGGAATTGTAAATGAAATATGAAAGTGAATTTTTTAAATACTCTGTTTAGGTTCAACAATCAGTAAAAATAAAAAGGTCCTAACTGTAGGATTTGCTGTTTCATGGAAAAACACAGTTACGATCAACTTATTTTTTCTTATTAGCATCCAGAATACACTTTCCTTCTCTCTACTTCATATCAACTGTACACTCTTAATTTCAGTGTCATTGCCAAAGAAAAACCACTTTTAGACAGACCACTTAAATAATGATATACACACTAAAAATTAAGTCTCCAATGTTAAGCAGTGCTGTCAAAATATTTGATTTTAATGATCCTTCTACTAACAATCACCTAGGGGTTTTTTTAGTGCTATCTTCACTTAAAAGTTTCTATGTTACCAACTGCTTAATTATTACCAAGTCACAAATGATACATTACATAATTAAACACTAGTCCCAGTGCACATCCCTGAGAGACGCCACTCATCATTGTTGTACATCAGGACTTCATCTGGACTCTGAGCCACTGACCACAACCCTCTGAACGTGACCATTCAGCCAATTTATTATCTATCTAACATTCCACCTATCAAATCCATCTCTTTCCAATTTAGAGAGAAAGATGTTGTGGGGCACTGTGTCAAACACTTTACAGAAGGCCAAATAAATGACATCTGTAGCCCTTCTCTTGTCCCCTGACGTAGTCACTCCATCAGACAAGGCCACTGAGTTGGTCAGACAGGACTGACCCTTGGTGAAGCTGTGCTGGCCATCCCAAATCACCTCCCTGTCCTCCCTGTGGCTTATAAAAGGTTTTGTTCCATGATCTTTCCAGGAAGAGAGAAGGCTGACAGGTCAGTAGCTCCCAGAGACCTCCTTTCTACCTTTTTAAAATATGGTGCCCTGGGGTCACTGTATGGTACAATGCTTCCCCCTTTCCAGTCACCTGGGACTTCACCTGCCTGCCATATTAAAACATTACAGCATCATACATTTCCTTTTATTTTGATCATATCTATTTTACTATTTTTAAACTAAGATTTTGATCTAAAACTGGTACTAAAACATTTTTACCCTGAACTTTAAACTTTTACAATGGCCTGCAATAACATGTGTGTTAAGTGCTTTAAAGCCCAAGCTTTATTACCTTCATCATTCAATGGCAGGGGCTGTGTGTGGGGTGTGTGGGAGGAGGGGGGAAGTCTGACATTGGAATTCTTCACAATAAGTACCTTTAGCATTCTAATCTGAGCCTCTGCATTATCTTTTTCTTGTTTAAGGAGTTTCGTGAGTTCTTGAACATTTTGTTCATGTTTCATTTTCACATTTTGTAACTCTGATCTAAGATCTGCCAACTCCTGTTGGTGAGTTTCTCTTTCCATCTTCAGCTGCCTGTTAGCTGAAATCATCTCTTCATTACTAGATTCCTGCTGTTTCTGGAGGTCTGAGACGCTCTTAAGTAATTCCTTTTTGGCTTTCTCCTCTTCTGCAATTCTGTTTGTTAGTTCCACACGTACAGCACTTAAATTTTTTACATCTGCTTGCATTTCTAGGAGTCGTTCTTGGTCTTTTTTATGAAACAAGTTAACAGTTGCGAGTTCTGTCTTCAAGTGTTCCTTCTCAGCTTCCATTTGATTTTGTAGAAAGATCTGCTTTTTCAACTCATTCTCCAATTTTTTTACAGTACCTTGAACTTCTTTGATCTCTTCTTCAAGAGATACCTGGTGTGACTCCATTTCATTCAGTTTTACCTCTTTACAGTGGAGGAGCTCTTCCTGCTGGGCTCTCTTCGTAAGCACATCATTCAGCTCTTTCCGCAGGTTTTCTATTTGGTTTATGGCTGAGAGAAGCTGACTTTTGAGATCATCTTTTTCTTTAAGGGCCTAGGAAAGAAAAAAAGAATCCATTCTAATCTAAAGTAATTAAAGACAATTGTTGGAAGGATGTCCTTAGACATCAGGAATGCCTATGGAACAATTAACATATGTACGTGAAAATATAAAAGTTTTGCTTGCTACAAATACAGTTCAAATGTACTCAGTGTTTCTTTAAATTTACACACTTTAGATCATGTGCAATCTCAAACTCAGACTTGTCCTTAAATTACATTGCCTTCTAAATAGGGATAGTTTTGGTTAATTTTTTGCTTCTTACTCTCTCTTTGTAGACTGAGAATGCTTCTTTATTGGTTCCTCCAGAAAACAAGCTGGAGAAAAATGAGGTAATAGAGTAATGCAGCAGCATATAGGGGTTTTAGTTAGTTAGCTGGTTCTATGTACCCCCATTTTCCCCTCACAGTGGTTCGCTCCAGGCTGTCTACCATAGGAGCATTCCCATGTCAGTCTTGTAGCCACCCCCTGTTCATTCCTGAAACTTCCGTGCCAGTCACCCCATCCCTGCAATCCCATTTGTCCCAGAACCCTGTACCCACCCCTCTCATGTTCCCGTTGGTTGCCGTGGTTCACATCACTCCCCTGTTGCCTGTCCCCATTGGGCGAGGGGGGCTTCCGCCCCTGTCTGCCCGCCCCCTATATAACCCCATGCTTCCCTTGTCTCGTTGCCATCTTGACCACGCACGCACTAGGAGATAGGCACCACTCCAGCCACCGCGGCGGCCACGCGGGAAATAAACATTCTCCAGCCACGCAGGACAAGGTGTGCCTCCCTCGTCCCTTTATCTCTTCTCAGCACCAGCTACAGAACGCAGCTAGCACGCGCGGAGGCTCAACCCCAGAGCTCCGCACACACGCGGCAACCCCAGTCCAGCCAAGAGGCAGAGCCATTAGCTGGGCTCCCCAGCCACCCGAGACCGGGGAGAAGAACGCAACGCCACAACTACTGGGTATGTACAGCATACCTACAGTCCATTCCATATGCTGACTTATTTTGTTTATTTTCCAAAACATTATGTAGAAAGTATACCAACTTGAACTTATTTTTGAAATTATGCCCAGTAGATGAATTAGTAGCAGTTAAAAGCTCAGTTCATTTATGCATCAAAGCCAAGAAATAACAACATCATCTCCTAAATAAAAATCAATCAAATGTAATAAAAATTACACTGTTTTGCTAGGATCTTCAGGGATTGGGTGTTTTTTCCAACATTGATATATTTAATGTTAAAATTAGCACAGAATCACAGAGTGTGTAAGCTTGAAAGGACTGCAGTGGGTCATCAGGTCCAACCTCCCTGCTCAAGCAGACTTTTCCTAGAACACAGGCACAGGATTGCAACCAGATGGTTCTTGAATATCTTCACTGAAGGAAACTGTGCAACCCATCTGGGCAATCTGTTCCAATATATCATATTCTTTAAACTGACTTAATAAATTTTATACTAAATTTTACTGAGCATTTTCACCAATTCCACAAGCAACACACACTTCTTATGGATGTAGCAAAATTACTTGAAGCAATCCAGAACAAAAAGGCAATTAGGGTTAAAAATGTACAGTTAAAAATAAAACGATTTGCAATTACATCAAGAATAAGCAACACAAAGCAAAATACAAATATAATAAATTCAGGACACTGACTGATGATCATCGTGGGTTTTTCCAGAAAAGAAACCCTACCAAACAAAAAGACCCTCCTAAACCTATCTTGTAATTCTACTGGAAGGATTTGGCTTAAAAAACCCAAAAACCAAACAAAAACAAAACTCAGTAAAATTTCAAACTACAACCCATAAGTTACTTGCTTTAAGTATGTTTTCTACATTACATACTTTAAAGAACATGTTTCAAAAGATGTCAGAAACTCCATTGTCGAACAACATTAAGGACAACCACATGGGCAAAACTTCAACCAAATTATCCCAGTAACTCCAAAAGAATGAAACCTAAACAATCTTTCTATAGCGCATCTCTCGTCTGACAATATTTCAAAAATCTCAAAATTGCAAGCTATGATTGCAACCCAATTTTGAAAATTTTCCATCAACCCTTTGAAGCCTTCTAACAGAAATCAAAGACAACAAACTGCCATTTCTTCCTTTATTGTTTTTGCAGATTTTTGTCTCAGATGTTAATTGTCTGTATTTCAAAGCTAGTTAAATTAAGTTCATCTAGTTACCTTAAGTTTATACTAAATGCTGCATCTGGATTGAATATATCCCCGTAAGTAAACTGTTTCCAACTTTATATCAAGAACATTAAACATTGTTTCTTTTTTCTCCTTCACAATGACACACAGTTTATTTGATCTTCCATATCTTAAAATAAAGAAATTTTCTTCAGCAGTGACAATTACCTCAAATTTGTTGGCAGGATGGTCACAACTTTAAAAGTAAGAACAAATACTGACAGAATTTCTTAAATGGAGCTTAAGCCAAAGTTTAACCACTGCACTTAGCATGTGAATATACTTGCCACATAAAAAGAGGTAAAATCCATATCAAGGAATCTTACATAACAAAGAAAATTTCAATGCGGACGGTGTTATCAAGTGCCTCTACAAAGACCAGCCTATGCGTTTACATGAACAGTGATTCCAGAACCTTTATGGGAGCTACTGCTTCTTATTCACAATTTGTCTCTATTTTTGCTTCTTATTTGTCCATTTTATAGACACCCACGATTTTGAAATGATTTAGGTTTTCTTCCTTTCCTTATAACCTCCATTTTCTTAGGCAAGAGTGACCAACTTCTTAAATGTTTGAGAATCTTACTTTCCCAGACAAGCAAGAGGGCTAACAAATACAAGATTACTATAGAATGAATTGTTGGAGCATGAATAGAGGAAATAATAATAAAAAGTAAGGAATATGATAGGCAATAGGAGAGAAATAGCAACACCAGGAATCATAGTTTAGTTTTGCTAGAGTTTATTAATTTCAACTCAGTACCAGCCCCATTGTGACTTCTCCTATGCTTTGACCATGCTTGTATCCATGTACCAATCTCAGAACAGATCACTGGATCAGAAACAACAGAGGATTAATAGACATCCCGTACTGCATCCCATTTAGCCCTTGGAAACTTCAATCTTTGAGCAAGACAAAGCAGAGGATGAAGCCATCTCAAGCTCATCACGTTAGTAATTTAAACTGGATGGATGCCATGAGAAAATACATGAAAAGAGGGTATAGCACTGTAAAACAAAAGCCATAAATTATGATCGACTGCACCAGCAGAGCATGTAAGTTAAGATAAAAGCTCACAGCATAGAGTTAAGCACTATATCAGCCACTATGGAAACAAGCAACTTTTGACCCAGCCACTGGCAAATACAGACCCACAGACTCATTGCCAACAAAATGGTGGTTTCTACCATTATTCCAATACAGGATGATAAACATTAGCATTGATGTGAGTGCTTGTCTTTAAAACAGTGTCAGCAGCTGAACAAATAAAGGAATTATCCTAAGTCAAAAACCAAAAAACCTATGTTTTTTTGTGAGAAACTCTAGAGGAGGAGAAAGAAAGGAATAAGTGGCCTGCCATACTGAAGAAAGACAAACAAAAAAACCCAGAAATGTTACACAATCAATTTTCAAATTGATTTTTCAAAGAAAAAGTTCTGAAAATTATACAGCAGAGGTCCAGAACTTAAAGCAGAAAACAGTTTTAGTCTCAGTTTGCATAAATAAACTCCTTCTCTTCATTTTTAAAAGAAAGGGAAAGGGTACCAAAAAAAAAAAAAAAAACAAATCCATCAATCTTACCTGACTATTCTTGTCCATTAATTCACTGATAGTTTCATTTTGCTTTTCTATCTCACGATCCAGTTTCTTACACTTCAATTTCCATTGGCGGATGGTTTCCTGGGCTCTCACCTTCAAATCTTCTCTTTTTTTCTCAATCTCCAGCCTGAGTGCCTCTGAGTGCTTGAATTCAGCAAGATACCGTTCTGCTTCCTTGGTACTCTCTTCAACTTGTTGAGCTAACTCAGCAGACTGGAGTTCAGTTTGTCTACGTCCACTCTCACAAGCCTTGTAGCAATTCTGTATCTCCTTTAGCTGGTCCAGCATTTTTTCCTGCTGTTTCTCCCTATTTTCCAGGTCAGATGTTAACACCTGGAATCATGATAGCAAAATACAAATATTCTCTAAATATATGCAGTATGAAACTTCATCAAAGAACATACAGCAACATTAAATCACATTTTTATTAAATATGAACAGCATAAAAGATCTTCTTGACTATCAAGGAAAGTCCTGCTAGCCCAGAGAATCTCTCCCTCTGCAATGGTAAAGAATTCGAACAGAAGACATAAAATACATACTACTCAATTCTTTCTGCATTTGCTCCTCTTCTGGTTGTTCTTGTTATTTTTCTGTATTGTAAGTTTGAGATCAATCACTGGCCATATATTACACACTACCCAAATAAGAAATAAACCAAATAGTAAGATATAAGGAGATTAATATAAACAGATGAGAGGAAAAGAAGAAGTGGAAAGGACAAAACAGCATTCACCACAACAACTGGAATTTATAGTTTATGAGCTAGTTGTTACCCAGTTTTATGCTGGTTGCCTTTATGAAAACGATGTGCTAAATAAAGTTATATTTGATAGCACTGAATACAAAGAGAATACAGCAGCTTGGTAAATGCTTCTAGAACAAAGTGCGAAGATGTTTGAAAATGTAGGAGGGGTATATAATCCTTTCAAAAATGAATTAAATTGAAAACACACCTTTTAAAAATAAAAGATGCTGCATTTCTCAAATAATTTCTCTGAACAGTCTCATAAACTCAGGAGTAATAGTGTCCATACACCTTCTGGAAGGACATGCTCAGAAATCAGTTTTTGAAGGTACACTAACAGAATTGTATTTTACTGAGATCATCATGCAGAAATTCACATCAGTATTCTGCATTTTGGGCCTATTTAGACTGCTTTCATACTATTCAGCCTTTTCATTAATGAAAGATAAATTTGATAGATCTGATCTATAGCCAGTCAAACATATTACCAAGCCTCAGGGAACTGAAATACTTTAAAGAGGATTAGATTTCAGAATGACTGAAAAAACCTGCGGATGTAGCCTGAAATAAACAGACCGCAATTCAGAAAGGACAAGGGAAAAAAGTATTTTATCTATGAAAGAACAGGCAACTTTACAGATGGATATAGAACGACTATTTAGACAAAGGTATACTTCCACAAGGTTGGGGGAAGGAGGGAGACTTGGGTTTGTTGGTAAGGGTTCTCTCCTTATCAGATTGTTAGTTTGGGGATTTTTTGTTCCTTCCAAACCAGGCCAGCACCTCCTGGGAGGCAGTAAATTACCAATCTCTTCAGGATAGTATTTGCTGAGCTAAAAAGATATCCAAAACAAGCTAATAAGCTACAGCTAGCAAAATTTTAATCAAAACAAGCTTATTTTCCAATGAAAAGATATTACAATACTTATTTAAAGAAAAAGATTTAAATTGAGTAGAGCAGAAGTTAAAAATAGCCTCAAAAATACAATCAGATATTACATTTACCGTTCCAACGATTTTCTAAAATGGATTATCATTTTTTCAGTCATGTGGTTACATATGCTATTACCACTTCCTATTTCATGTCTTTCTGGAGACACCATAGAGGACACCAGACTAAATTGATGCAGTACTCAATGCTGCACCATTAAAAAATAGTTATTTATATATAATTTCCCCAGAGTACACACTTCATTAACAAAACTACCGCTCTCAAAAGCTTTTTAATGAAATATGAGTCTAATCATAAATACAGAAAATAATGTTCAATTAACTGTAAACATGCCTCTTATTGTGTAGAAGTAAATCAACCTCCAATTTATTGATTTATAATATAATAAAAAAGAGGAACATTTGTTTTAGATATTTACCTTGAAGTGCAACTAATTTATGAACACGAACTATTTCCATGAGGAGGAAAACTGGATTTTGACATACATGTACCATTATAAAGTGACTTTTAATGTTTTGTTTTTACAATATGTGTAAATAAGATAAAACTTAGCAAACAGTTTGCACATTACTTAAAAGAGTTAAGCCAGCACAGACCCAACAGTTGAAATCAGGTGGAAAACAGCATCATAACAAGTCAACATGTCATGAAGCCAACCCTGTAATGCAAGAGGACAGAGAAAGTATCTCCACACTCTGTTTCTATATCAAAACAGGAGTCCCAAATGTACTGATCTGTACTTTTGAATTCCTAGTTATGTATGATAAATGTGTATTTCTGTGTTAACATGGGTGCAGTTCAAAATTCTTTCTGATCTATAAAGGCTTGCACTACTGGCATTTAATTGGCTAATAGCTTCATTTGTAGAAGAAAAAGTAAATTTTAGTGAGAATATGAATCAATATTTATAAGACTGAAATACTTATATTACTGAAGAATTCTAATATTAATAACAAAACAATAATTTTCCCTCAGAAAAACTGAAATATTTTAACAAACTGACTGCTGTACTGGACAATACTATAAGAATACTAACATCAAATTCAAATGAAGAGTAATTAGTAAAGCAAAGAAGTTTCTATGCACAAGAGTCTAAAAACATTTATGGAGAAAGTAGGTTATTGCATCTTTGTAATTTGTGGACTTAGTTTATTTCTTAGTCATAATACTTAAATCTTAATAGTTAGCCATAACAGCCCCATATCTATCTGGCTTCATGCACAAAAATATATTTAAGATAGTTGTATACATTTGGAAGATCTCAACTGCACCCTTATGGAAACTAGAGAAGCTAAAATAAATATTAAATTTAAAAATTAATTTAAGATTGAACACACTTCTAAGTATGAGCTTAAGAATATGTTTTAACCTTTTTCATCCCCTCCATTTTACATCATATTGTGATTTTATGGCAACTGTTGGAGGCTAAATGTACAACACACACAACTCAAATTGTTGCAAACAATGACATTTCAATAAATCAAAAGAAATTTCTAGTATCACAGGTACATCAGAGGCAAGTTAGATTCTCCCCAATAAACAAAGATAAATCACACCCAAGTCAAACATGACTGGTCACTTCCAACTGGGAATCAGACTATCTGATAGGAGCAGCTGTTAGAACAGGCTTGACAGAATGCTTTGTTAGTACACAAGTTTAGAAATTCACATCCTTGCATTCCTTGATGTCTTGCTAAAAGAAAAACACACTAGCTATTTTCCTGTTACTGCCCCTGTAGGAGAAAGGCAGTGGGAAGCAGATAAGAAGTACAAAGTATTTTCTGTTGAGAAAATGAGGGAAGTCAAAGATTTCTAACTCAGAGAAATGACAATGACCCCAACTGAGCACTAGTCCATGAGTATTTTCAGGGCAGGAAATTAGTATTATAAAATCATTCTGACCCTTAAGAAAGCATGTTCTACAAGCAGAAGTTTAAAATAATTGGTTTTATGTGGGTTCTTACCCAAATAATTCCTGTCACCAAAATAATTAGTTTCTCAGGCACAAAAAAAAACAAAAACCCAGAATGTTTTCAGTTAGTCATGGGTTTTATTGACCAGCTAGAATACAAATGCTAATGGACACCAGGAAATGAGTTTTGCTCATCATACCCTCTGCAGAAACACTTTAGGTCTTTTTAAACCTATTCAATGACTGAATTTCATAAAGCATGTAGCAACTTATTTTGAGAAGGCCATTTTTTTTTTCCAAATGTAATTTGATTTATTACTTTGATTTAAATCAGCAGAGAAGCTGACAAGGGAAAGGAGCAACTGAAGTAAAATGAAGAGTATAGCTCTGTAAATCTATGAAGACAAAAAAATAAGTTCCTACATTTGAATTTCCAAAGTGATGCAACATCATTTCATAGATAAGTACCTTCATTAGGAAAATAAATACAAAATCTCTTGCTTACAGAATGCCAAAATACAAGCAGAACAAAAAGTGAAGTCCTTGACTACTGAAATAATACACATGGTTTTGAAAACTCTTCTCCTGACAGTCACAGAAGACAGAAGAAAATTGTTATTGTTCAGGCATTCTACTACCAATGACAAACCTAGACACGAACAGGAAATACAGAAATTTCCCAACTTAAATCAGAATGCTACTGCCTACTTGGATCTCATTTTATGGTCAAAGTCTTCTAACTAAAATTCCACTACAAAAGGCTGCTCTTATCCTTCTCATAGAGAATCACATTAAACATTATGATATGCTTACCATAAAGACTACTGTTACTTATGATTATATTACTATATTGCATTTAATTACTAAAAAAAGGAAAATTGTGACCTACTTTTGCTACTCTGCTACACTCTCTCAGAGAACAAGGTATCTCAACTTTTAAAGCTGAACTTCAGTTCTGAGGAATGATGGAATGGGGAATAAGAAAGTAAGTACTACCTTATAAAAGTAGTTCCAAAAACCATTATTAACAGTGAGTGCTGATAAAAGCAGATCAACTTTTCTTTGCACATGGGAAAGAGAAGTAATCCAAACCATGAAATCATGGGCAACAGCAAACACCTTTTTTGGTACTACATGGGAGAGAAAAATGTTGGCAAACTGAAATCACTTTTCAAAGTGATTCACACAATAAATAATGAGCATGACAGTCACTCTTAAGTTTTAAAGGTTAATCCCTAATCTGATATACCACCTAATGTTAAACAGATGAAAAATTATTCAAAAAACAAAAAGCCACCAAGCAAAAAGCAACAAAACCCAACTTACCTGTATGTGCATTACCAACTGTGCTTTCTCCTTGTCCTTACGCTCTATACATCTCTTCAGTTCTTCTACCTCTGACATTACAGCACTGTGACTCAGCTTTGCTTTAAGTTCCAAAATATGTTTCTCTAGATCTTGCTTCTCTCTCTCATATCTTTCAACTACTGTAAAACAGTAAGAACAGAGAAAAACATTCAGTAGAAATACCAACTCATGATAAATTAATTGTATCTAATTTAATTTTTGGCAATTTGCTTCTCCGCTCGAGACTATTCTACAAATACTGATTTTCACCAAAATATCTGTGAAAAATGGTATACCTGTATCATAAGCTAATAACATTTTCCAGAATAAAACAGTACTTTTCCATCATTTTATAGGGGTTTCCACACTCCCCCCCTGCACACAGCTGCTCCCCTCAAAAAAAAAAAAAAAAAAAAAAAAAAACAAACCAAAAACCCAAGCAAAACAGCCAAAATAAAACAGGTTGGAAGAATCCGTGAGGAAGTTCTGGTGTAAATGAAATTTGGCCATCAGCTTCAAGGCCAAGGCTTTATCTCACCAGAGTAATACTTCCCTATTTAAAAGTCACATTATCTGCAAATTTTATGCCTGAATCCTGAAACTACAACCAAGGGTTTTGATAAGAGTAAGCTATAAATTGTCTCAATCAGAAATTTAGATGTCTTTACTCATAAATAACTTCTAGAGGCAAAAGAAAAAAACTCTACTTGTCTTCTTCCCATATATCTTGAAGAAACAGAAGTAACACAGCAAGGTGAAACACAACAGAAAAAATTATATAAATGTATGCACATATTTTAACAGTTACAGTACATTTTTGTTTTCCTCATATTTATACAACTATTTTGATTTATAAGATCAATAGGAAAGATAAAATATGCTTTTATTAATATGAAAGGCATATTGTTTCAAACTTTTAAGCAGATACATTAACATGATTGGAGAAAAACTATTGAAATTATCATTTTGCATTACACTTCTGAAGCTAAGCCCATTTCCAGTGCTCTGTATGAGGTTTGTAAAACACAGAGTCAGAGTCCTATTTTAAAAACCAAGATAATTCAGAAGCTGAACTACAAAAATACAAAAATATGTCATTAGCCAAACCAATTAAACATTCCTATAGACACTGGACGCTAGAATAGAGTCACTATTTCTTTATTACCTTGAGTAATACATTGCTATGGTAATGAGGAGAAAGACTTTCTCTAATGCCTATTTGATTATATTTGAAAATGTTCAAATACAGATAGATAATTAGCAATTAATTGAAGACCTTGCTAAAGTGGTAATTTAATATGCAATTATATCTTGAAATTGTTTAAAGTATTTCTCTTCTAAATAAAACTAATCCAACTCTAAAACTCTAACACAGTGCAAAGAGAAGCCCTGACTGCATCAGACAGAAAAATTTTCTTAACCACTCAGGAACATGTTGCTTAGAAATTCTACAAGAAAGTCATCAGCCTTATTAACTATCTAATCAATGACTCTTGTTATGATTTTCAAGATGGCAGAATTCAAATTGCAAATGGACTGAAATGCAAGTTTTCTGGAAAATTATTACTCAAAAATAATACATGTTTTTCTTCTGTAAAAACACTATTCAGTTTGCTAAAATTGTCTCATTTGTTTTAACCATGCAAATCAAAATATTTTATCATAAATTAACTGTCATTGCTATTTATCTGTAAATATTCAGGTGTCAATACATATTAACTTAAATCTGAGGTATTATTTGGCTGGTCTTGTTAAAACAATAGAAGAATCAGACTGCAGCTCTAAGATAAAATTAGTGCC
This sequence comes from Vidua macroura, assembly GCF_024509145.1. NCBI lineage: Eukaryota > Metazoa > Chordata > Aves > Passeriformes > Viduidae > Vidua > Vidua macroura. The sequence goes on along the minus strand of NC_071576.1, from coordinate 20,339,672 downwards.
CATGCCTACTAACTAGCTTGCAGGTCTCCAGTACAAAATATTAGTTGTACCTGCTCTAATTCTCCTGTCATCATCTTGTACATCCTGATAGCTCTGGCGATGCACAGCAGCATATGAAATTTGATGTTGCAATTCTACACGGTCTTCTTCTGTTCTCAAAAGCTGGGAACGAAGATCCTCAATCTAAAATATATGCACAAGCATCAAAAGTTTAATGAAAAACAGAACTAAAACCATAAATACCATACTTCTATTAAACGTTTAAAAAAATACTACACAAAAAATATTTATAAATACATCTTGAGAGTACTGCATATGGTAAACAAAAAGGCAAACTACTTCCTAATTACAGGCCACAAAGTGATTATTCAAAATTAAAGGAAGCCTTTTAATTTATGTTGACCACAGATGAGCAATAATTTCTCTAGATGAAACAAAATGCTACCACATTATATGTTGCAATTGTCTTTTCACATAGCTAGTGAAAACGTCTATACAAATTTAATAAACAGTATGTTTTATTTAAATTGTGCTCCTTAAAAATACAATGTATTTACTCATAAGAAACACAGGAGCTCTTCACATTTTTCCTTTCTATCATATATAGTATAGCACTTAGAAATATGACAACATGTAGGAAAATCCAACATGTTAAAGCTGAATTGAAGAAAAATACCTCAAATTCATATTACCCTATATTCCATTCGCAATGATTTAAATTCAAAACAGTAACATAGCTAACTCAAACTTCTGCTAGATACACAAGTCAAATAACTAATGCTAAAAGATGAGAATGCCAATTGCCCCCTCCCTAGTTACTTCAGTCTTTTTATCTAGCCCCTCTAAAAGAAAGATATTTAGGAGAAACTACTTTTTCTAAAGCTATAATCCAAATTCCTACAAATATTAAATTTTATCATATATGCATCAATTGCTATTGTTTAAAGCACACTTTAGATACTTTTTCAGGTATTTATTTACTTTTATTGCATGTTACAATGTAGCAAATACTTCTAGGTCGTTTATTTATCTGATTTCACCAATTATAGCACATGCTTTGCAGAACAATTATTACTAATATAGGAGTAGTTCTAAAGCATATTATGAAAGGAAATTTCACATAATGTGTTCATGTACTGAAAACATAGCATTACTATCACTACTATAATTAATACATATGAACATAGACACATAAAAGTTTGGAAAGCAGAAAAAGTATAACGAGCTCAGTCCACATATTACACACACTTAAACCTGTCTTCCTATACCTCATTTCTTCCTTCATAAAACAATATTATCAGAGGATGAGATAAGAATATTAAACAAAAAGAATCAGACACAACCTAATATGAAAACCTTAGGATTTTTACCTGATGCAAAAGAGCTTCTCTACTGCCTTCAGATTCACTCAACTTTTTCCGGGACTGCTCCAATTCCTGCTCAAGCTTTCATTTCAGAGGATGATGAAGAAAGAAAAGCAATGTAGGCATCATAATATAAAAGTGTGTTTTAGCATTTAATTTTGACACAAATTCATCCATATAATTATCTATCTGAAATGGTATAATATACACAGCATTTTTATTTGTCCAAAATTTTAAGCAAACCTTCATATGTACTAAAACCCTGCAATATTTATTTAAATTACATAAAGAGAATTTTATTTACAGTCTATAATTTTTGTACAATAGTCTATATCACGTAAAGGTACAAAATAATTTTTATTATCCAAAACAAAATCAGAAAAGCAAATTTTTACTGGGTTAAAAGTAAAAAAAATGGAAGGTAAGCTTTAACAGTTTCAAAAACATTGTCCCTGGATTTAAACATACTTTCAAACTCAAAATTAATAATGACTTAATATTTTAAGTCACCTTTGGTAAATAGTTTATTCCTAGAAGTGTTAAAGATGACATGCATTGGTAGAACTAATTGGTAAAATCTGTGGGGTTTCTGTGTTGTGCAAGATGATGTATTTGAATTATTCTGGAAACAAGATGACTAAAAAATTGAAGTGCCCTGAATTTCATAAAACTGAAAGTTTTCCTAAAAACATAATATTCAAAATGTGTAATCAGAAATAGCCATCAAACCAATGATCATTAAAAAAAAAAGAAATGAAAGCAAAAGCTTCAAAATATTTTTTGACTTCTTCCACAAATAGTTCAAAGATCCACTGGGAAATAGAGGTTTTGACAGCAGAAATTGTTATTGTTGAGATAGCAATCTCAAGGAGGATGTTGAAAGCCTGGCAAATGGGCAAAGTAAACAGGACCAACATTAAGGGAATGAAGAGAACAACATAACATAAAACACTACACTACATAAAGGCTTAGCATAAAGGGGTACACCTTTGAAAGATGCTAAACTTGATGCAAGTGGAAAGAAAACTAGGGAAAGTGTAATACAGCCATAACATCTTGCTAGAATAAAAAATACAAGAAATTTTGTTTTCTATGAAAAGAAAGAGTGAAATGTGGCAACAGTTCAGTAAGAGTAATTAACAATAACTATGGTGCAAAATAACCAGCATAAGTTAGTTGCAGGGATGAAGAAAAGCTGCTTTGATATGCTGCAAATAAGCAACAGCAAACTACATACAAATTCAGAGACAAAATAGAGAACGATATCAAGGATAATGCCCAAGTTATAAATCTGCCTGCCTGGCAAGATGGAAGAGTCATTATAAGTAACATAATATAACTGAAGAGCTTTGAATGAGAGACACAAGCTGAGCATAGCTATATTCACAGTGCCTCTGATGTAGAAAAAAAATCCCACTCCTTGAATTCTTAAAGAAAGTTTTATTCCACTGGTTTCTCAGAAAAGAAGCATATACTGTAACAGATGACACTACATACTCATTTAAAACCAAACAAAAAGGAAAAAATTAAGTCTTACCTGGTGCTTTTCCCTTTCATATTGCACAAGTTTGTTTCTCATGAGTTCTTCTGTTTCACCTGCTTTAGCATCTTGCTTCCTTAAAACCTTTAGAGAAAAATATATTGTAAACTTCATTACAAAATTTACAGAAGCCATCATTCCAAGGTTGTTAAAATTAAAGAATCTGCTGATACATTTAAGAAAGAAGATCTAGACAAATGCTTTCTGTCTGCATCTAATATTTCCATGTAGAGCCCATGTATATTGTTATGAAAAGACAAATATAAGTTCATGCATACATAAACACACCCATGCAGAGAACAGGGACAAACACAAAGTCTAAAGCAGCACTAACATCCTTCCGATGTATAGAGCTCCAGACTCTCAAGTTGACCTCAAACACCTTTAGATTGAGGTCTAAAAGGCTCAAGAGATCCCCTACAGATTAGCTGTGCACATATCAGAAAAAAAGAACATATTCTCTAATATAAAGTGTGCATGTTATGAAATTCAATGCACTGTAGTCAAGAAAACACTACCATAAGGTTGTGTTAAAAGTCAAAAGAAAAAAAAAAAGGAAAAGGTTATTTCTTCTGAATCTGGATAGACACTTAAAGCTGCAGAACTACTACTGAAACAACTGAAACTTTCCTGATCAAAAATTACCAACATTGATGTGCCCTTCCTTGACAACAATAACAAAAAATAAAACAAATCCATTGGGACTTTTCCCATTCCCTCTCAGACTGAGGTATCAAAAATCATATGTGTACACTTTCTAAACCATCTTACAAAAATAAAAGTGCATTAAATATCAATTTCAAAATCTTGTCCCTCTGCAAACCAAGATTACTTGCAAAACACAGCCATTCACGGGCAAAGGAAGTATTAGACATGACAGATATTAGTGACATGTAATATTTGCAACGTAAATAACCCAAGTTTAGATATCTCAAGCCATAGTAAAATCATTGGGTCATTTAAAGCATCACTTAGTAACATCAGCTGAAAGAGATCAGTAGCCATATACTGATGATAACTTGCCATAAGTTTCTGGAACTGTTTATAAATCGCCGTTTTTATCTGCGCAACATTACCAAGCATTTTTCACACTAGTCACAAATCAATTAATTAGGTACCTGAGCACAAATCTTTTATTTTCATCTCATATCTTGAAGCATAAGTATATCTATTCCTTCCATAATTACTTGCTAAAACAACAGAACAACAACAAAAACACATAGCCTTTCCAGAAAGAAATTTCTTTTTCCCAGTGTGTCATTCCCAAGCAGCATTTTCATTTTACATTTATAGGAAAATCTCCTCCTATCTTCCTTGACCTATAAATTGTGCCATTTCATTCAGTTTTTGAACATTTTCTCTTCACTGTACACTGAAGAGCAATTTCAGTGTATGAAAACAGAATACAAGATATTAACTCCAGTGAAGCCAGGCATTCAGCTTTAGAAGTTTTGGCTTTAAAAGTAGCTTTCTGGAGAAAATAAATGGCTTCATATACTTACCTCCCTCTTACAACCTCACCTCAGAAAACATAAGGGTCTCAGTATAGTTTGGATTACTCCTCTGCCTGAACAGCTTACATTAAAATCTGAGACCATGGAAGACATTCATCATAACTATGCCATTGAAAATATTATTCCACATAAAGAGTTATAATTTATACATATATATAATTTTCATATATATATATATAATTATTGATGCCTAATCAGATAATAGAAGACTGTAACATATTTAAGGTACTTTCCTAAGTATTCAGTATTTAAATCTATCATTCCAGTCAACTATAAAACTCAACATTGCACACATTTTACTCAAAAAGGCTCTTGGGAGAAGTCCCAAAAAGCAATATGAACAAAATCTAAGATCATCTCTTTAGCTTATGCTGTTTTTGCATTACCCAAGTTCACTGGGTTTTTGTTTTGGTTTGTGCTTTTTTCTTTGTTTATTTTTAATGACCAGAAGTCAGTTCAGAACAGTCTACTTGCAGTTAATAGACATCATATATTCCAATTGACCATCAGTTTTACTAGCAAAACTAGAAGCTTTGTTATAGACAGTCAACTTTAGGCCAGCTTTATTTTTGGCACTAAATTAATAATTAACACAGTACCAAACATGCATGTTTTCATGTACAGATTTGGCTAGAGAGGTCAGAATCATAAAGAAAATATTACAGCTGGGCTGGATTCAGGAATTCTAATAAAATTTTCAAAGATTATTCCTGCTGAAAGCAAAAAAATATCTCTGCATCAGTAGCACATCCTAATTCCCAGAAGAAATTATGGAAATAAATATGCCATTTGAACTTCATTGACTGATATTCAGGCTATTAAATAGGAATAATTTCAAACAGAAATGCATCCTTTACTGTAACTGATGCTATAAATATAACCTTCCATTCTATTTCCTGCCTATTGTAAAAATAGCCCATAGCCATTTCATTTTAAGGAAAATAAAAGCTCATATATATATAGAGATATCAATAGATACCCCGGAGTTAAAATACTGCAAAAAAGAAGTAATGTTACAGTAAATGAAACATACTATATGTGCACTGCTTGGACTGTGAAACATGCCATGTACCAGTAGGTGCCAGTTAAGCAGTTAATCAAAATGTCATAAGGAAATGAAAACATCTGGTCATCCACAGCCAGACAAACGTCGACTGTTACTGACAATTCAGAAATGGTACAGGTAAAAGTTAATTCTGTGTTTTGCCTCCTTTCTGTACTCCTTTTTAAATAATTATCTCTTGTTGTTTTGGGCCACGCTCGTTTTTTCTCCACTAAAGATCACTATATAAACTTTCTCTTGGGAGGGGTAAAAGAAAAAAAAAAAAAAACCAAACAAAACATGTAAAGATCCAACTGATTCTTTGATTTTATTTGTTGTCTCCAAAGAAGGGGTTGAGGAAGTCAAATGTCAAAAATGGGAACTAGGAAAAGGATGCTAAGGACAACAGTTCAGACACACACTCCTCCCAAACAGCAGGCAGACACTGCCCAGAGAAACTGAAGCACCAAGGAATGGGAACAGGCCTACATACAACAGGATTGTCCTACCAAGATCCTCCTCTGAAAGCATTGGCGTCCATGTTGGTCTGAAAGAGACTGACAAGGTTCATAAGGCCTTGGAACAGGCAGGTATATAGGAGGCCACAAGGAGACAGAGAACTTACATGTACAGAGGTCTCCACAGCATGGCTTTGGGAAGGACCAGCTACATGTTCCACTGCCTGCTAGGTGGTCAGGCTAGATGAACTCTTGATTTGACCAAGGAGAGCAATTCTTTTTATAAAAGTTCACTAGCATAAGACAGCATTAGAATACAAATGTAACAGGTATACCCCAACTGAGCATACCTCATCTACATACACAGAGGATCTATTGAACCCCAAAACTTCAAAATCGTAACTTACTGCTTCATAGATCAATTTTTCTTACACATGAGGAAAACTATGGGGATGATTGTGAAACAACTCAAATTCTCAAATCTTTCTAACATATGATAACCTTTTAAGAGCAAATCATAACTTTTACAGCAACTTAAGTCTACTAACTTTTCTTAGGGTTTGCGTTTTGGTCTCAGTTTGGTTTTGCTGTGTTGTGTTTTTAAATAAAACCAGACTTTTTGAAAGCTGTGTACAGACCACAAACTGAAACTTGCTCTTTCAAAGTGAGACTCATCAGTGAGTTTTTCATACTATCACAAACATACAAGCAGAACAGCCTCAAGCTATAATTTAAAGTAAGGCAAAAATGTACCGCATCCTAATCTGAATGAAAATACTTTCCCTAACTTGCTACATTAGTGATTAGCATGGCTCCAAGCATGCTACCTAAACATACCAGCCAAGCAGTTAAAAAGATACTACCCAGCTATTTCAGTAACAGCTATGCATGAGACTTGCTCATGTTCCAAGCAAGAGTCAGATTCAAACTGCAATCAAAACAGAAACCATTGGCCAGAGGTGGCATAGCACAGAGCCAAAGAGCAAGTATCAACAATGCACTAAAATATCCAGGTGGCTCAGAGCACAGATCAAGTTTATGTTTGTCTAAAAAGATCAGTGATAAAGATATGCAAAAAACAATGTTCAATAACACTTTTGACCATCAGTTTACCCCACTCTCTGTCCACCAGCTTCTTGCAGTTCATGGTATTTGTAGTGGGAGGCAAACAGAGTCTAAGTATACAGTTGCACAGGAGAAAGTTAAAAAATGCTTCCTGGCCTACCCAAGTTGCTAGCTTAAGACATAACTGCAGTCACTGCCTTACCACAGTCAGTGGATTCAAAAGGTTCAATGAAGATGATTCTATTTACCTAAAGCATGCCAAGCATGAACACATGGACACATTCCACCAAAATCCAGGAAGCCAAGCACAGAATTTTGTAAAGCCATCCAGGACACCCAACGCACAGAAAAGAATGCAAAGAAAACATTTTTAAGAATGATACTTGATCTTGTTTTAGAAAATAGATGTAAAAATGCAAACAAAAAGTAAGAGGTGATGGTGTCTTTACACTCAAAGAAAAAGAAGCACTAGGAATCTCAAAATAGTTCTCATTTACACAACAAATACAGTTGTTAACGCAATTCATGTATACATGTCAATACCCCAGGCAAGAAAAGAATATTTTTTCTTCTTTCTAATCAGAAACATGCTTATATCAGGAATATAGAAAAAAATAAGATATATGATTTGTATTAATTTGTTTGCTAATTGCTATTTTCTAATGTGCAGTAGTTGCTGCTTAAATGTACCAATACACACTAAGGTAAAAGATACATAAAATATACAGAAAATAGTTTTTCTACAACTACACACAGCACAGACAGGCTAAAGATTCAAAACAAAAATGCAAACTTAAAACTTAAAGATACAAAATTTTATATGTTAAGCTTTCGTAATGGTGAGTATACACATAGATATCTTCCTGGTTCATAATCAGTCTATGATTATAATACTATGTAATACTACAATGCAAATAAGAAGTTTGCACATTATACAAAAAACTGAGAGAAAGAAAAGAGAAGAGAAAGGCCAAAATAAATGTAGCATCATGTTGTTTTAGATCCTGAAAATATATAATTTAATAATTGTAATTTAAGAACGTGATTCTCTTAAGATGGTAAAACACTGACAAGTAGTGGTCAGTTACAGGCACTGCACTTCACTAAAAAAAAATAGCATTTAAGCCTCACAAACTTCACACAGTTTCTTATTTAGAGCAACTACTGATGACAAGCAAAAGTAAAATTTGATTTTGTTTGAAATGTGTAACAGGCAAACTAATGAAAAAATTATATAATTAAACAGCCACAAATGCTTTAAATAGTATTTCTCTGTAAATCATTCAGGATTTCAAAACTCAGTCCAAACACTACCATCCTTTCCAGTAAAGTTACTTCTGAAGCATCTTGGAGAAATAAATGAAAACAGAAGTAGACTTCAATAGAACATTATGTCTGTGCAGTGATTACCACAAGACTGAGGCCACTGTCAGAGTTTGGAGTCCATCTAACTCACAGTTCGAATTACAAAGGACAAGAAACAGAATAACAAAATAACAAGCTCAAAATTATACAGAAACATGTTTCATCCAGATAACAATTGTAGCAAAATACTTATTTACTTTATTCTCACTAGGCTACGCAGAAGTACACAAGGCAGTTCAAGTACATTCTTTCTAAAATACAGCAACTTAAACTGTATTTTAAAAAGGGGCTCCTCAGGAGAAATAACTTACAAAAATAAAGTAGAATTTACAGAAGAAACTATTAAACCATCTTAATTCACAGCTGGACATCTTAGGGAACAGAAGGTCTAGGATGTATTAGTATTTCATATTCTTTTTGCATTAAATTCAAAATATGAGCTAACAAGAATAAAGGCACCCAGCCTGGAGGCTCATGATCACATAGACTATGATCATTCATATGATCTATGAAAGATCATATGAAAATTCATTGAACTACATTTGAACTCATTTACTTGAACAAGTTTTCTTTCTAAGGAAACTATGGCAGTGTCAATGTATCTCTAGAGAATACAAGATATCATCCCTTTAAAAGGATAAAATATTAAATGCATAGCATCATGAGCAAGGTTCCTCAGTAACACTGCACAGTATAAAGCCTTCCAAAAAGCTATGTTGCAAACATTAAGAGTGAAAACCAAGGAATTGCATATTTCTTCTCAATTGTAGCATCCTATTGCACAGATAGAGATAACATTGCAGATCGTATCTTAAGTGGAGTGATATAAAAAGTCACACTATGTTAAGACACAGATTTTTCGAAACAGAAGTAAAATCAAAAAGAAATAAGTATTTTTCATATGTTTTCTAAAACAAGAAGAAAAAAGCTAATAGCTGTCTCAAATTTTAACTTATATTCTAAACATTTCTATTTGTCTCCTAAACAGTATTTTATATTTAATCAGGTATTGTTGAATAAAACTGAAAAGCAATGAAAAGTTGTCTGGCCACTACAGTGATTTAGATTGCTTGTTGAAATATTCATTTGCATGAGCAAGCAAAGTTTACCTTTTAGAAAATAAAGCTTTTCAATTGAAAAAACCCAGCTAACAACTTGTTTTTGTTTGCTTGGGTTTTCAGGAAGGGCATAGGGATAGGTTCTTAAAAGATTTGTGGCAGTTACCAAAAAGGTCTAAATATGGTCAGGACAGTATAATGAAGGACTGAGACTGTGCTTGGTATAATCTGGTCATCAAAACAATGTGAGCTGTACTGAGAGTTAAAACATGTGCCCAAGATATGAGCACTTTTCCCAATTTGACAGGTACAGGCTCACAAATGCAACACATTCCTAACCATATCCTAAATACAAAGGAAGCTTTTGTTTGCATACCTCCTGTAACTGAAGAGAAACATGTCCCAGCTGGTCCTGGCGCCTTTCTACGAGCTGTCTTTCAGCACGCATTTCTTCTTCTATCTCCTGAAGTCTTCTCTCTACCCTTTCTGATACCTTCAAAAGGAAAAAAAAACCCATGCTGTAGGAAATTAGTGTGCCTTTTAACTGATGTGAAAACATTAATGGCAAAAATGCAAACAGATTATGGCACAAAATGAAAAGAGATCATAATTCGTATTTTATTAAAGCAGATCTAGAATGGTAGAGAAAATAACTAGTTATAGCAGTCAATACTCCAGGAGTACTCAAGCAGGGAATCAAACTGTTATCTTGCTGGCAGTATTCTCCTTTATGTGTATGCATATTTTTCTCTATAGTGGTGGTTCTACTCAAGGGTTAAATATCTCATTATCAAGGTTAGAGCAGCGTAATGTGAAGTTGCAATACAAAAGTTTTAGCTTTTCTGTCACAAGTCTGATTAACCTCTGGAAGGACATTTCTTTCTCATCTCCAGCCTGCAAAACAGCCCAATGTTTGCCTCTTTCGTGATCCTAAATCTGAGAGTAAGAAGTAGTAAACAAGAACTAAATACATGAGAATGACTGTAACAACACAAAATAATTATATCACATTAAGCTTTTTTCCCAGTATTTTGTGAATCCATGTAGAAACTAATACAAACAACAACAGGTGTTTATTAAAGCAACTTGGATTATGAATATAAAAGCTCAGACTAGAATACCAGAATTACTTCAACTTTTGCAATTCAAGTTGCTAGCAGACAGCACCCTCTTGAGGCACCAAATTAAATTTATTTTGTTAAAGATTAGTAAGAAAAATATTTATGTATCATTTCCTCCCTACCTTAAAACTAATTATTTTAAATCACTAGAAAGCAATATATCCATTATCAAATTATAATTAGATAAAAAGAGAAAGATGGAGAGAAAAAGAGATTAATAAAACTATTAGTTTTTGATGTATGTGGAAGTAAATAAGTTCTCATCTTTCTCTGTTAATCACACTTCTATTAGCATTAGGCATATGCACAGATAGGAAATTTTACCATGAGCAACACAACTCATGTAGTAACAGAAACACAATTAAGGCTACACTTATGATCTGGGCTTCACAAGGCTTAATGAACAAAACACTCTTTCTTTACAACAGAATACACCTCTCAGAAAACACTTCTTGTTTGTGCAGCCAGATGAACAGTCAGCGTACAGTCTGGAATATTGTATTTTTTTCCTAAAACCATCAAGAGATGCCTGGTACTGCGTCAAACCACACACTTTCATGAAGTTATGAAAGCTCTGCAGCCATAATCCAGAAAAATTAATTACTAAAAACTAATGTATAAAAAAAGATAAAGACCACGTCGCAATGTTTGTTTTGACAAGTACTGCTTAGTGTTACTTCTCAGAATTCATAAAATACTCCAGCTAACAGAAACAATGATACTGTGTAGTAGGAACAGAAAATAACACTGTCATTAAATTTGTTATATTTTTGCTGAAACCAAGGAAATAAGCTGTCATCTTTTTCCCCATACATATCTAACATAAAGAAATGAAACAGTAATGTTTTAACATTTTTTTTTAAGTTTTGACTAAGTGCTTCTGAAGACAGAAGCTTTCTCAGCTCTCTCACGCACCTTTCTCAATGAAGCACTTTCTTAACAGCTTTAGTGCTATTAAGCATTAATTTAGTGCACTAATTATAATGCACTATTAAGAAAGAAAAGTACAATGTTGACTTGACAGAAGGTTCAAAAGTAACATCACCTGCAAAGATGACATTCCAAAGGAGAGTCCAGTAACTTCTTCACTGTCATGGGTCTAGCATGCACAGCAGATAACATGACACGAGGCAGCACTAGACAGCCTTCAGATTCCTCCGAAGTTCAGATTTCATCACAAATTATCACTAACTCAGAACAAGTAAGAAAGTAACTTTATGAGGTGATTTGCCTTGCCTCTGACTTCCTTCAACTCACTCCAGAATACAATTGTTGTATTATTTCTAACAAGGTACTAAAAAAGATGGATTATATATCATTACATTTGTCATGGAAATTTCAGCTACGGACATAATCCTCTTTTAACAAAAAAAAAAAAAAAAAAACAAAACCAAAAAATCAAAAAAAAAACAACCCACAAGCAACACAAACCACCAAATATTCTGATGCTACTTATAACTCCTATTTGTTTCCCATACTTTGTACATTGGTATGGTATTGGTAACACGTTTGCACTTCAGCAAGGCTTTAATCTCCAACAAGAATTATTTTCCCTGTTTTAGTAGCCTCTCTGACCTTCTAAGATTGTCATAGAGCCTGTGGGATACAACAGTAGGGATTAAAAAAAATAATTAGAAACAATTTATTAAGTAGTACATGCAGAGTAAACTTAAAAACATATTTGTCTTCCTTTTTCCCAAATGACCCTGACTCAGAACAACACTTCTACCATGAAAGTATGTATCTTGACCTGTGAATGTTATAAAAAAATCTTAGTGTAGATAAGTGCTTCACCGAAGGACAGTACAAAGAATATAGAGGCTCTGTACAACGACATGAAATACTAGCACTAAATTACTGCATTCAGAACATATTAAAATGTGATTTCAAGCATGCATTTCTAGCAGCACAGACTAGCTGAAAAATAATGATGACACTAGAGCTGTGTCTCCACATACAGCTTTCAGGTAGCAGCAAAATCTATGAAAATAGATTAAGCTATCAAAAATTCCTCCCCTCCCCCACAATTAAACACAAAGAACAATGTCCTTTTTAAAACTAGGGTGACATTTAAGTCATGCAGCTAAATATAATCTTGTGGAAGATGCTGGATGCTTACTATACAAAAAGCACCATCCTACTTATTGAATTTCTGCCCTGTTTTTCAGCTTTCCACTGTTACTTCTAGTGCAAAAGTCCTGCTAGAAATTTCTTTCAACAGATTTTGCTTCTGTTTTTGTTACGACCCATTTTATCATCAATGCATACTTGAAACAGGAGTATTAAAATCACAAAAAGAGCAAACGTTTTTCAGAGCTATAACTTTAAATATTGTTAAACTTTTCCCTCATGGCAAATTATAATGTGTTATACCTTTTACAAGTCACCTGTGTAGCACCAAAAATCCTTTTACCAGATCTTCTGAGGGACAGTTCATTATCTGACAATAATCCTGGCCCTCTGAGGTATCATAACCACAGTAACTCCACGTAAGACCCATTTCACTTGACATTGCTGTCTTCTTCCAGAGACAGTCTACCATCATTTTATAACAGCACCATCTCAATTAAGCATCTACTTGATTTTAACTGAACTGTGCTCTGATGAACTTGCTTTTTAAGTATAAAGATCAGCATCTTGTGTTATTTGAGATGTGCTTCTATCCAAGCAATTTCAACAAAATATCCAAGAGGACTATCTTATATAACCATAAAGTAAATTTTTTTTTTTTGATTGCTTAGATGCCTGTCTAGCCAGCATCCAAACCCTTTTCAAGAACTAAGGAATCTCACAAAATGTCTAGCTAAGAAAAAGATTTTGATATAGAGAGTTGTACAACTGTAAAGGCTTTTTAGCAACACTGCATGTAGATTCTCAAGTACAAGGCCATGGAGAGTGCTTGACTTGAAACAGGCATCCAACTATGCGTGAGTCACCACCTTCAATGTCATCTGGTTTTTATACTGGCATGGAAAAGCTTTCTTTACAGGTAAAATATTGTGCTTTGATTGTGTTGTGTAAATCCTAAAGTATTCAAATCCAGCATCAAAAAGGCTCTAAGAATCATAAACTCTAATAAAAAATAAATTCTGAACCAGTGGCTCAGAAGAACTGTAGTAACTTAGACCTTTATCATCACACATCTACATACAGGCAATTTTCAAACAGCTCCAAATATACCAAACTGTAAGAACTTAGATATATGTCTCTAAAAAATAAAGACTTAAGGACATTGAACTGAAAAGAATGTTTTTACTGTGAGCTCATCCTGTGAAATTATCAAGATTTCAAGTTCACAGTTTATTGCCAAGAATCGTACAGCAGAATATAAATACAAGGATAGCAATGCTCAAGGTGATAAATACTCCCAAGCCTAAAGGCACTAAGGACAAAAGTTCCTGCACAACTTTGCATAAAGAAGTTTTGAGAAAAAAAGTGTTCTCTTACCCAGCTCACTTTCACCAATAGCAATCAATTCTGAATTAAGCAATCTCATTAGAAGCATTCCTAAATGCATACACATACTAAAGGATGTAAAATATCTACAATAACAGACCCTAGTTGCTACATGCACTCTAATCTCATGTTTTGCTATGCATACCATAAGTTATTTTTATTCTTAATATCCATACTAAATTCCTCTTTTTCACATTTACCTTATCTCACTGATTCTGCCAGCCTCATCAGGTAATAGGAGATCACTAGGCTTTGAACAAGGGCAAGGGATCCACACCTAGGATCAGAGAGCACTGGTAAAGCAGCAGGGCACAATGTTGCTACCACTAGGCTTTTTAAGTGGGGAACTGCCTGGACATAATAGTGCGTTAAGTCAGAATTTTTTGGCCCAAAAAGTAACACTCTGAAAAGCCTCTGAAGAAACTGAACAATCTCCCAAATTGAGATTAGGGATGAAAAATTAGTTAGATTTAAAAACAAAACAAATAAACACCCTACAACAACTAACAAAATAACCCAAAGACAAAACACATCAACCAAAACACACATACACAAAATAAAAAAAAAAAAAAAAAAAAAAAAAAAAAAAAAAAAAAAAACAAACCAGATCACCAAAAAAGCAGCAGCTCCTCTCACAATATATAATCTATTTTGAGAACCCCTTGCTGTAAGACAAGATCATAAAGACATGCAAGTTATAACAAAGACTAGACAAGTTCCAAAAAAGAAATCCACAGAGGGATTATTACTCATTACAGAAAGCAGACAGATCCCTTCCAGACCAAGAAGCTCCTAACTCACAGGTGATTAGGCCTATATTTTATAGAATTATCATTAGATGACTTTCTGTTCTTATATTGTACATTAAACTTCCACTTTTTGGCCATTCATCATACATGGCTAGATCCTTCCTAATGACCTTTTTCTTCTGCAAACTGAACCCCAGCAATTCTTTTATCTTTTTAAGGAAGTCTTTGAATTAGTGGCCCTTTTTATTTTTCCCTTTTCCTTTTTTTTCCCTCTCCTCTTTCCAGTCTTTCCATCTGGCTTTATGATGTTCTTCATAAAGTCAGTAATCAGCAATGAGGAGAATATTCCATGTGAATTCTTACTAGTCCTACACATAAAAATCATCTCACTGCAGCTTACTGCAGCATTTGTGTCTTCACTAAAAGAGTATCATTAAATATTTCAGTTTTCATAGCTTTATTGCATGATAATGGTCCCTCCCAACTAAGAGACTTAATGTTCTGATATTGCCCTTACCATTAATGTACTAAAGAAGACTTCCTTGTTATACCTCAT
The DNA here is from genome assembly GCF_024509145.1 of Vidua macroura. NCBI lineage: Eukaryota > Metazoa > Chordata > Aves > Passeriformes > Viduidae > Vidua > Vidua macroura. The sequence continues at coordinate 20,324,384 of NC_071576.1, read as the reverse complement.
CTCTCTCATTCTTTGCTTCTCCCAGGTCAAAAGTTGTAACTTTCAATTTCATATCCTGAAACCCTACTGTGGGAGGTCAAAGAGCTAGTTATTTCTTTCATTAATGAACAGATAGTGGGTGCCTCCATTCCAGAGGATTGAGGAAGGTTTGTTTCCCTCATGCAACGGCACTGAACAGGTGTAATGTAGCCAGCTGTAGCACCTATTTTCTTGAGAACCACCTTGGTTAAAACTGAGTTTGCTAATTTCCTGGTACATGAAAGAGAAAAAAAAAAAAATATACTGAGAAGTCTGCTACAAGAAAAACACAGCATTTTCCAAGTATCAAGAACTCTTTATCGGATAAACTTACTTTATCCTGCCAGGCTACTAGGAGAAATCAAAATTAACCCTCTAACAAAGACAACCCCATCATGTTTTTCAACAAAGGCTGACAAGGCAAGTCTTCTTTACCTGATTGACCCTATCATATCAAAACATAACTGGTATAGTTAGTGTCTCTTGAATCACTGTCCAACTTAATCTAGAGACAGCAATTTACACAAGTACATATATTAAGTCTACTGGTACCAACAAGTGGTCCATGCCAACGATATTATCAGTGACAAATACATTACTACAGTCCTTGACAGAGCATTTAGTACCAACTCATGCAATTTTAGAACAAGATGAATCACCTATGGGAAAATATGCACATATAACACTTACTTTGATTAGTCAGCTTTGCTATTAGTATCACAGTAAATGCTTACATAAAGCATACATTCAAGTCTTATGTGTCAAGAGCTACCTACACGATTCTCACCTACTAATTATTGAGGTGATTCTCAACTTCTCTTGTTCCTACAGCAGTATGTTGTTTGACTTCAATCTCAATAGCAGATCTCTTTCAAATTTAAGTAACACAGACTGCAGTTAGTCTGCTTCCAGCAGATACAGGAGACAAAAAAAAGAAAAGACTGTCATGGTTGTCCTGCCTCCTTTGCTACATTTGGTCAGGAAGCCTTCAGAGAAGAGTGCAGCCCAAAGAGACTCCTTCCATTTTGCTACACAGATGAAAAAGATTGAAAAGAACAGGGAGGGAGGGATGGAGGAAGAAGAAACAATAGTATTTATCATCATAACATGGGAAAGCTTGTATCTTTCCAAACGTACCTTCAACAATTATAACAGCATTCAAACCAATGTTCAAAGTTAAAAAACAGCTTTCTCCAAGGCTGTGAATTTTGAAACAGAAAAATTCACAATACACACACCTGTAAAATATTTGTACTTAAAACAAGCACCTGAAATATAAAACTTGTCTTGCTGATTTCATTATCGAAGGGTAACATTTCAACAACCTATAGCAGCCCAAATAAGATCATGTTCATATCAGTACGTCCTACCAATTTCCAACACATAAATTAAACTAGAAGCCCACATCTGATTTAGAATACTAGATTTAAATAATCCTTTTCATGTTAGTCACACTCACCGTTTCTTGTCTTTGGGACTCAGTGAGCTTTTCAGACAATTCTTCTAGAGTCTTTCTTAATTCAGCATCAGTCCTTCATAGAAAAATATAAGTAAGACAATATTCTACAGTGCAGAAGCTAAGTAACACCTATGATCATTTTAAGCAGCAACAATCCCCCAGAATTTCTTGCTACTTCAATTTGTTCTACAGACTATTGATAATAATTTATAGCATAATTAGAAACAAGCCTCAAGTGAAAAATCCATGATAAAAAGCATTCCCATTCCTCAAGTGAAGAAACAGAGCATCTAAGTATCAGCCAGGCATCATGTCAACAATTACAAGGTCTACACAGTCCTTTTGAACAGTCCTTTCCTACTAGGAATTAACAGTCTAACTCCTATTATTGCTATTGAACAAATCACCACATGTTGAGAAAGTATATACATTATGGTCAGCAGGAGAGCTTGCCCTGAAACTCCAGTAACAAGAACAAACTAGAAGCAAAGCTGTAATAAAAGAAATTCCCTAGTCATTTTGTGCATATATGTAAAAAAGCTGACAAAAGTCCCATATATTTTACAAATTGGAATCAGTAGGTGTTATTTACATTTATAAATACTGCAGAAGATGACATAAGCAGTTTTATGTTCATAATCCCGCTTTCATCTACATGCTGCACAATTCCTCATTCTCCCCAAAATTATTTTTTGAAATAAAAAGAGTTTAAGAATTTTTTCCCACACTGTTCTTCACATGGAGTTATATTCTGTGCATACCGATTTCTTCTTGAAAGCTCACGACTGATGTCATCTCCCAGGCGAACTTGTTCACTGCTGAGATCTCGAAGAGACTGGTGGAAAGAATGCAGCTGCAAATGAAAGTATACAAATTATGCCAAGGCTTAGGAACCCTTTCTTCTGTGATATTCCAAAACTATATATCTACACATACACACACTTTTTAAAATACAGCAGATGAAAATAAACTAAAAAATAATAAAACTCCATGAACTGTAGTCGAGCCTGGATGACTGGATGAGGCTTGTGCACTTCTGTTTCAATCCACCCTTCACAATACTTGCTCATTGTAGTATAACTTTCAGTTCTTTGCTAAACCAAGTTTCCTATGTTTTTTTTTTTTCTGTGGTTCAGAGCTTAGACACTGTACTACCTCTTTAACCTAATGCAAAGCAAATTGAAATATCTGAACAAGTAATGTTCACGAGAGACATATTTCATGTTAATAGATATTACTACTGGTAAAACAAAGTTCTGCCCAGTTATTTATGATACTATAAAGAGATCACATAGGAACTTGAAACGAAACAAGCAGAACAAAGTAATGTATTCAGGAACTACCAAGAGTAAGTATTTTACCTTGCCCAAGACTTTACATACTCTTTTTTTAGATCTTGGGGAAAAAAGAAGAAAAAACAAAACCACACATCTACTATCCTCTGTAAAACTTTCCATTTTCCCCATTCAGGAAGCCCCTAATTTATCTAAGTTTTAGGGAGCAAATAAAAAAATGAATAGGTCATTCATTCTTCATGGGATAGAAAGTGATAGTTAATCCATCCTAATGCAAGCTACTGCTGTCAACAATTCCACGGCCAGAATTGTCATTATGAAAAACCTTGATTTATAATATTCCTTTGTTCTCTCTCCTAGATTTAAACCTAGATCTTCTACAGCCAAGCTGACTGCCCTCAACATTCAGACACAGGCACTACTACCTCTCCTGTGTGATTAACCAGAAATTCCAACCTGACCTGAGAGACTTTGAAATAACACATTGCATTTTCCAAATGTATTTGCTAAGAAGGAGAGGGACTTAAATGTGTTAAAAGACCATTTGGCTGAAAAATTACTTCAGCCAGAAAAAGTCAGAATGGGAAGAGAGTGAGAGACAGTGGTTGCAGAAAAAAGAAAAAAGCCACAACTTTACTTAAGCAATACAGCTTTATCTCTGGTGTAATTTCTACCTATAATCATGATCAATGGCTACTTCTAGTTCATCATTCCTCAAAGCACTATACTGTTCTTACAAAATAGTTAATGAAAAGAAAAAAGCCATATTCACTCACTGAAAAGCAAGAATAAGGAATAAACCAGCAGTTATCACCAAAACCAGAAAAAAAAAACTATTTGTCCACATAGTTACTTAATATGAAGAACTCTGTACGCATTGCAGGAACTCGCTTGAATAAAATTTCCAAGATATTTATAGAATATCTAGAAATAATCTAAAATAGTCCTAAGGATTTTGGATGGTTGGGAGGAAAGATTTCCATATAATATTCTTTCCTTCCAAGGATTATTTTCTACACTTACCTTGGGAGAGGAAGGAATGGGGGCAGAACTAGATTGAAAAGACAATGAAACAGAGTTAAATAAAAATCTAGAATTTCTATAGTTTCCCAAAAAGTCAACTGAGAAAACTTGTTGTAGTTAAGTTTAAAATTACATGGAAGCTGAAACTGATTTAATAAAGTCAATGTGAATACTTTACAATCAGCTTCTTTAATATTAGTCTACACAGATTCACTCAAGCAAGTCTAGCCACCCTGTCTGAAAAAAGCAAACCCAGGTAGTGAAATCTCCTCTCTACCTGTAGGATAACAAAAACACTATAATCCTATTCATTAAGGTAATTAATTTATTTTTTCTGAAGTCTGTAAGCAGATACATGTTAAGGGATATGAAAATTACCTGTGGCACAAATACCTTCTCCTCCCCTCATCATCTGCCTGAAATTTACAGGCTCAAATTATGCCACTCACAGGTCAGACCAAGAACTAAGATGAAGAACTACCTGGTTGAAAATCAATCCAAGCTACAGTGAAGTAAAAGCAAAAGCACTAAGACCCTACATCATTAACTAAAGCAGAATAATCCCCTTCACAGCCTCACTGAATTTCAGCACGAAGGTGAATGATGGTTGGCTGGAAGGGACCTCTGGAAGTCATCTCATCCAAGCCCCTGCCAAGGAAGGGTCACCTAGAAAAGGTAACACAGGAACTTGTCCAGGTGGGTTCTGAATGTCTTCAGACAGGAAGACTCCATAATCTCCCTGGTCAGCCTGTGCCATTGCTCTGCCACACTTATTGCAAAGCTCTTCCTCACGTCGAGGTGGAACTTCTTGTGGTTTAGTTTATGGCCATTGCTCCCTGTCCTGTCACTAGGCACCACTGAACAGTCTGGCACCATCCTCCTGACACCCACGTTAGAGATACTAATATGCATTACTGAGATCCCCTCTCAGTCTTCTCCAGACTAAACAGACTATTCAGAGATTATTTTTCTTTGTCATTAGATGGCCTAAAAAGTAGGGAGACTATTTTCATATTTTTCTTTTGATATCACTACCATCTGCATCTTTTCCTCTATAATGATTTGCATGAAACTTCCTGACAGATACAAGAGGTGGCTGCCTAATGAAAAAAGCAGGTAACATTGAAAGCACAAATCATAACTGAAACATTGTTAGCTGCATCTTCAGGATCACCTCATTTAATGTAAAAGCAGAGTCTGGTGACCACATATTGCCTGTTTGGAACAGCAACTCCCATTAGTGCTCTGTACCTGCTCCACGTTATCTGCCTCACTGACAAACCGGACACTTGCAGATCTGGACCTTCGGTGTTTATTGCCCTGGGAGTCTCCACATTCCCTGAGAGGAGAAGTGGGCAGGAAGCGGCAGTTGACTGCAGGAGATATGATTAAAAAAAAAAAAAAAAAAAAAAAAAGCAGGAAGACAAAATTTTGTATGGGGAATTTTTCATTTTGCTCCACGAGAAATGCTTATTTCATCTTGACAATGTCCTTCTAGGTCACCTTACAGACAAAACAACAACTGAATTACATATCATGCATATGACTCTTAGCTCTCCTCAGGATTATTCTTCAATTTAAACATTTCTTACCCATGACATGCAAATATTCCAGAAAGAGGAACTGTTTCTCCAAGGAGTAGTTTTTCCTCTAATTTTATTTGCCCAGCCAACCACTTTTTCTTCCATGTGAATCTATCAGAGCTTGAAATTATATTTCACACCTTTTACATAGAAATGAAATTTTTAGAGCTTTCTACTAAAATATATTAAATATTACCTCTCAAAGGAATACTCCTCCCAAACATACCTTTTCCCAAAAATATAATGAATTTTCTGAGACATATAAGGAAAAAAAGCCCTACTCTTTTGTGTGTCATAAATAATTTCTGGTTTTTTCTTTTCCACTATTTCCAAACATCCATAATCGCGTGCATTTAAAATTTAAATTCCCTTTTTGCTGTGAAGCAAGCTTCAGGAGCTGCAATATCTTTTGGATTTAGCTTTAATTTCTATGTACCTACAACTCATGCAGTGCAAAATTAATTTCCTCAGCTGAAAGAATCAACATTTCATATAGATCTCCTGGGATATCAGCAGAAAATACTAACAGAAACAGAAAACTGGAAAAATTTACCACATAAACAACTGCATAACTTAATCCAGGTCTCCCAAAATTCTAAACTCAGTGTCTTTGAAGTAATCAATGATGACTTTCCGTAAGACTATCTCTACGTATTTTTCTTAATTTCCTCGTTGCATAACACAGCCATATGACATAACTCAAGTATGCTCAAGCCCTTTAAGTATTTTACCTGATATTCCTTCTCCATCCAGGTCACTGGGATATAAGCTTGAGAGAGATGCACTTCTCATTCCAGAGTTTCGTGTCAGTCGCTGGCTCCTTAACTGACCTATAGATTGCTCCAGCGTTTCTTTCAACTGTAGAAAAGTTGTAATTTATTGAAATATGAACACAAGCTTGTTTTTAAAAAGGATGGATAATAGTATTTGTCTAAAAGTCATTAAGAGAATAAAAATATTTTTAAGCCAAGTACAGCTATGAATTAATTACAGCTTTTCTTCAATATCTCATATATCACATTCCTGTAATTATAGCAAAACATGCTTCCAACATTGGCAGCTTCAAATATCAAGTTTCTTAAAACAGTGGTGCACCACATGGTGCACCACCATGAAAATTCAGAAGTTTGTCTCCTACAACCAAAATAAGACCTATTTGCCAGCAATGCTCATTAACAGTTCTGCAAAATTCAAAAAATAACTTCAAAGAAACTATTTTTTACTGGAATTCTTCCACCAGCCCTACCTGGATTCAATTTTATATGGCTATCAAATTTCCCTAAGCAGCTTTACATAAACTTTTATTTTTAGAAGTTTCACTTTCAGGAAAAGGAAGCCATTCCCAATTTAAGAATACAGAACTAGCTATATTCAAAAATTAGTTCTTAATTTTTCAAACTTACATCTTGTTTTTTATAATTACATTTGTTAACTTTGGCTCTTAGCCACTTGCTTTGTTACACCTGTATTTGACTATCCACAAAACATCAGTTTCTAAAGGCTCTCCTCTAAGAGAAGTTTGTAAACAATGGATAAATTGATGTTTTACTCCTGCAGAATTATACAGTATGGGATCTCTTTCTCTGAAGAAAACGAGCTTTCTTTTCTACCTTCACATGTAAAATATTCTACATTTCATATGTATCTGTTTCAAGGCAGCACCTGCTACAGCTTGTTTGTAACCGAATTGTAAACCTCTCTTGGCCTAGCAGCACTAATTAGTTTTGTTTTCTATAAGATACCTGTTTTCAAGTTTGTAAAAGTTTGCGTTTTGAGTTTCTAAAATGAGAAGACTCATTTTAGAATTTTCATTCTTTCTGCAATTTAGAGCAAGCTGGTCAACAGATCTAGAAACCGTTGTAGAATGACAGGAAAGAAGGCTACATCAGTATGATCACAATCTCATTCCCTGCTGTAACTCAGCTTTTGTCTTATCACTTCTTCCTGCAAAAGAAACATGCTCCCTAATACTCTATTTCAGCTACACATCTTGTATTTTGCATAGTACCATAACATAACATAAAACTGTGTGTTTATGAACCAGAGAAATAATGACCCTACAAAACCTGTCAGAGTTTCATTATATAACATATAATTATATTATTATTTAGTTTGCTCAAATAAATATTAAAATATTTATTTAATTAAATTTAATTATTTAATATTAGTTAAAATATTTATTAAATATTAAAAGTTTCTGTTTACAGCTACTTAACTCCTTATATATTCTGTCCATTAAGACCAAGTTTTCAGCTATGAATTCTACTAATGGAAAAGACCTAAAAAGTTAAGAAAAACTGAAAGTTGCTCACAGTTGTTATTGCTTTGGTTTGTTCCTTGTTGTATTCTCTGTATTGTCCTAGCAAATGGTCAACGTGTCTTAGATTTCTGTTGGTATCCTTAAATAAAAAAGTTTTAGGAAAAAAGTCAAAATAGAAACCTCCTCCAATCAAACATTACTGTTGTCTTTATTCTTATCGGTTTCTAAGATTAAACTGAAAACACAAATGCTTTCTAAAGGGCTTAAGCATTCAAAATCCTATTCAAGTAACCAGAATCTGAAGGCGTACAGTATGGCTAAAGGGAGGAAAATGAAGAAGAAGAAAAAACAAAACCAAATGCTATCATTTCAGTACAACAGTAAGGCCTCAGCATCAAATAAAAAGTTTTTTCAAGTTTCAGCCATTGTGTAGAAAAACCTTTTTAATCCAACGATCTTAACATAACCTGCTTGTAGAACAGAATAGTTATGTGAGAAATAACAAGTTTTTGAAAGTGAACACACAAGGTAAGGTCACTGCATGAATATTCTCTGACCAGATAAACACCAGGATCAGATGGAAGATCTGCTGAAAAGCAGTCCATAAAAAGCAATTAGCTTAAAATCAGAATTTCAGAAGAGCAGCTAGAAAAAGGTTTGACAGAATCAGAATACCAAAGAATCCCTTTTAAAATGTAGTCAGACTTTATTCTTATTATTATCTTTTTTCTAGGCTGATGTTTATTTTCCAGATAAGTAGTTTTGAAGTTTAAATTTACCATTATATATTGATTTTTTTCTTCTCATATATTAAAAGGAAAAAAATATTGCTAGCCAAACAATAAGTAATAAAACATACACCCATCCACTCTAGGTATTCAGAACTGTCAGCTAGAGAAGAATGGGAATAAATTCTCAAGCACTAATGGTATCAGGATAGCTAAATGTCTCCTCCCACTTGCAAAACAGATATTCCCTCTACACTCTCCACTTTTTCTTGCTCTCTTACAAGTTTAGAAATAATGCTTTCTCCCAGTGTTTTTTCACATTTAGAAAATATTTTAAATGTAAGCTCTGTCCTGAAGGAAGTGACCGCTTACATATTTATCAGAAATTTGGAAATTTTACACAGTCCAAAGAGAACCAAGAAAAGGCTGAAACTTTATGCTTGAAAATTTCATGCCTTTTGTGACAAAAGGCATGAACAAAGCTGACTTGCCTTTATTCAGTTTGCTAACTTTATAAATAGTATTCCCCAACACATCATTGTTTCTAACAACATTCTATTACTGTCTGAAATAGCAGCTGTACAAAAGTGCAACAAGCCATGCACTTTCAGCTCAAAAGCAGTCCGATAAATTTCCCAAAACCGTTTTTGGTTTGCACAGAAAGCAATGTTTCCCACCTGTGCAGTACCCTCCACAACTGTAGAAATGAAAATTTGACCCTCTGTTACAGAAATGCAGGCTCTCTGAATACTTTAAAGCCATATTTTGTAAACAACCTGCAAAGTGCTTGCTAAAGTATGGATCTTCTCTGTAACTTCTTCAGCACCATAGTTCTGAGCTCTGCTGTGGGATGCCCTCAAAGGCCGCCTTCCAATCCGACCCGTAAGTAAGTTGTCTGAATCACTGGATGACTCTGCCATCAGTACCTTGAAGCCTAGGCAGGAAGACCAGAAAAAGTAACATGTGTTAATTCCTGTCTGTAACTGAAGTCTCGCACAATATTCCCAAAGCAACTTCATAAACTCAGATTACATTTGCCTTTCTGGTTTGGGTCAGCAGGATGTACTTTTGAAGCAGATCTTCCAACTGCTCCTTAGTTATTACCTTTGTTCACACTACGAAGCAGGGTCAAGATGCAGGAGGCAGAGCCTCTTAGGAGCAAATTAAATCAAAATATGCAATCTCGCTGTTTCCTAATGTTCAGTACCCATGATCAAATCACAGCCCAAAGCAAATTCTCCTCCCCAAACACAGCGTGGAGACATCAGTGTTTTATCAATCTTCCTGGTCTGCAGAACCACTCTCCTTTACCTCACAGTACTCACTAAGCTGTCTTCAGAATGGGGATTGCTAAGTCTCAAGATGGCAAGATAGAGGGAAGATAGGTCAACAATCATCAGATGGGTGAAATTATTAAAAACTACAGACAGCTGTGCCTAGTATAGTAAAGTCACATGGTAACTGATTAAAATAACAACCCTCAAAAAGTAGGTTAGACTGAAATTTTTTCTTAAACTATTACACACTGCAGCAGTTTGCCTTAAGGTCATGGAATGACTTGGTGAAAGAAGAAATAGACTGTCAAATTCTTGAACCCCTGTAGTCAACAAAAAAAGTCACAGTAAAGATGATGTTCTTCTAGCCATGAGAGCTGAAATTTCCAAAAGAAACCACGGATGGATTCAAATATTATATTATATTTTACCTGGAGGCAACTTGATGTTTTTCCAAATCTTTAATTTTCAAAAGGTTGCAAATTTGTGTCCCCTAGACTTGCATAAAAACCTTTCAAACATGAAAGAACAGCAAATCAACATGCTCAGTCTGTGCTCAAGTACATCAGTGTTCCTTCTTTTTCTCAACTGGTGAATTTACCTCATCTTTCCTCTTCTTATCTCACCTCACTAAAGCACATTTTTACTAACAGTATCAGAATTCATTATTCCAGTGCCTCACTCTAGTCAGCTGCAATGAAGTCTTAATGAGACTGAAAAAGAATAAACATTAAACACTGGGAAACAGAAATTATGGGATATTTTCAAAGACAAACAAAAATAAAATAAAACACTGGTATAAATAATAACATGGAATAATATTGGCTTTACTGTAACTTGGTAAAAAAAAAAAAAATCAACAAAACCCAACAAAGAAGTAGACCCAACCATAAGAGCCCAAACTACTGAAAAGCAAAGACTGAAGGAAAAAAAGGGAAGTAAAGATTTACAGCAGGAAAGATTAATGGGTTTCTTTTCAACTGTTTTAAAATAGGTTCATTAAGATATATACTAGCCAAAGCACAGAAGAAAGGTCAGTAATCAAGGTAAAAATAAAAGAAAGCACAGGATAAGGAGAACATTTTGTCTGAAGAAAACTTACTATTTATGGTTAAGCATTCCTCTTTGTTGTCATGAGCAACCTAAAAGGAACCACAAGTACTTTTAAGGTGAAGAAGCTGTTTCACATAAGGCAATATCCTCATTTTTAAAGGAACTGTGGAAGTTTCACTTTAAATTAAAAAAATAAAAATCACAAAGAAGTAGAAATTAGTAGAAATGTTCCATATGCACATTTGCCTATCAATTGAAACAAACAAAAAAAAGTTTATCACTTTTTCCATAAAGCTACACTAATTTCAGCACATGATCATATGACCTACTTGACAGGAAGAATCATTTGGCTCTTACTGGTTTTTAGTTCTACCCAAGCAGATCATAACCTTCGTTGAACTGATGAAAAGCATCAATACTCACTATTTTCCTTTCCTGTAGGAAGCAGAGCATTTCAGCTTCACTGAGGACATTTTAAGATCTGCCAGGTAAGAAGTAGAGCTGACAATCTCAATGTCAAGCTCTCCAGCTCAAGTAAACAAAAGCCAAAGTCAGTGTACACAACCTGATTATTCCTCAAGTGTTCTATTTGTTCAGCTCCACAGAGACTAATCTATCACTAGGTAACTAACTTAGTGTTAAAGGAATGGTTGAAGTCTTATAGCTAAGACTGAGCACTACGAAAAAAAAAAATAATAATAATTTCAGAAAGGAACAACATGACACCTGAAAGTCCCTTTCCCTTAGTGTTTGTATTTGAGCCCGGAGAAAGACAGGAAGGTGATCCCATATGGTGATATTTCACCATCGTGCTTTAAGGGATCAGTACCACATTTTATTACCAATTTGTCACACCGTGCTCCCAGCACTCTTCAGCAGCACGACACAGAAAACGGTTCCTTCTCACTGTTCATAAGCAAGCAATGCCCTCTGGAAATCCTCCTCCTGCCGGGCACGCAGGGAACTTCACTAACACCCGACTCCAGCTCGGAGTCTCCTGCTTCTTCGGCCCAGACAGGCCCGTGGAGCCCTGAAGGGCGCGGGGCTCGGCGCCGGCCGGGCCTCCGCAGTGTCCCGAGGCACCCCGCGCCTCCCGCGGCGCTCCAAGCCGGACAGCCGCCTCCCGCACACCGCCCTGGCCGCGACCCTTCCCGCACCCCCAGCCCTCACCGCACAGCGCTCCGAGGCGAGGCCGCCCCGTCCCCGAGCACCTTCCGCCCGCCTCACCTCGCCGCTATGGCAACTTGAACTAGCCGCCCTGCCGCCAGCTGCCGGGGCCGCGGGCCGGGCGCCGGGCCCCCCGCAGCGCTCCATGGGACTCGGAGTCCAGAAGCCGCGGGGCCGCCATGGAAAAGGCCGAGTGCGGGACTTCAACTCCCGAGAGGCTTTGCGGCGGCGGCGCGGCGAGGGACGGGCAGGTTCCGCCTTGCCCGGCCTGCGGAGAGCGCTGGTGGCAGCGTGGGAGGTTCCGCAAGTGACCTGGTGTTTGTGAACGTTGATTTGTGAAACGCTAAATTTTTACAAAATACACTTTGGTGTTTACAAACATGTCAGCTAAATGACTGCGAAGAGCAGAAACAAAAGCTGTTGCGCTGGTAAAGCCGGCGAGTGTGTTCCGCTTCCGAGCAGACGGCAGAGGAAAGGCGGGTACGCGACTGAGAGCAGCTGTTTCTTAAAAGGAGGCATCTCCCTTCCTGTTTCTTGACTTTTTCTTGTTTCCTTTAGCCACGCATTTCCCTGCTCCCAAATGTTGTATCCATTACCCTTGTGTGCAGTAAAAACGACCAAATATTACACACTGCTACTCTGACTGGCCTTGGAAGAGAGAAAAGGGATAAAGAGTGTTGTGACCAATTATAGGAAATGTCTCCTGGGCCTCTGAAACTTGGACAGAGCTTGCCATAGGCAAGTCACTGGAATATTTGATCACCTGTAGGTGAGCACTCCAGCCAAAGGTAAATGTAGTGAGCTGGGGTTTTTAATACCTATTATGTCTATTGCCTCTGGAATCCACTCCAGGCAGTGACCATTGGCCTTTGAGCACAGTAATAAACTGTGGCTGGCAATCTATAGCGTCTTCCTTCATTCCTGTCCTGGAGGACTGTTTCACGAGCTCACAATACAGCAGCCATGCTTGAATGCCATATGATTACCACACACTTCATGTGTAAGCCAGGTCTCCCACACTGGCAGCTTTCACCAGCAGTCCAGGCAGTGGCTGCTGGCCCCTTTGTGGTCATGCTTAAGAGGCATTAACCTCATCTGAGCTGAAGGTAGGTGAGACACAGTACAGGAATGTAAGGATATAATTTATTTCACTACGAGCCAAAGCATTAGTGAGTAAGTAGTAAAGAAATAAGTCTTCCCTAGCTTCAATACATGGGCATTGTCCTGCCCCTTCCTTTGCAAACTGCAGCATAGTCACGTCTAAATGCAGGGTGAGAGTCAGGCCTTCGGGTCAGTTTTCTGATTATGGAGGTCTCTGGGAGACAGGCCCTAAATTTTCCTGAGTTCTATGAGGGTTTTTCTGTCAGTTTTGCACTTGGCAGTGGTCTTACTACTCCACAGACTCAACAGAATTCATCTATGAGCAAATTTCCTGCCCTAGTATTGTCTCTCAGGCAATCCCAGATAGGATGAGGAGGTAAGTAACATGTCCTGGATGTGACTGGTACATACACGAGAAGTATATTTACATCTGTGCTGAGTGTGAGCACATCTGACTTGATGCTAACACAATGTTCCAGTGGAAGCTGATGCCAGTGCCTGAGACAGACACACCAGGCGCAGCCACAGGTTCTAAAGACCGGGCTAACCTTGCGTGAGACAACAGACAAAGTAGCTAGTCAGCGAGAGCACTTGTTAGGTTGTAGCAAAAGAAGCAGAGGCTTCAAAAGGCTGTCTGCACACTGCTACATTGTCAGCTGCAGCATTGCACAAATACTCTTTCACATATGCATATGAAATAAAGCTTATGCCAATGATTAAGACATAGTTTTTTCATCCCTATCAAGTTAAGGCTTGCTTGGTATAAAAATTGAGATACTAAAAATTGTTACAGAAAACATGTAAGCCGGCATACATGCCAAGATTTCTGTCATAGTTTAGGAATGGTGTTCCTCAATTTAGTATTTCCACTGAAAAAACCCAAACCTGCTCCCTTACTTTCCACCACCCCTCTCCACTTCCCTCTGCCCCCCCCCCCACCCCCCCGCAGCGGGCTGTAGAGGAGAACTGGGGACATAAAAGATAAAGATCACAGGTTCACAAGAACAATTTACTGAAAACAGCAAAAATACTAATTACATATAATATAAAAAAGGAAATGATCCATGGAAAATAACCCTGCAATAATAGACAATACCAGATGGCTCCCTCCACCTCATTTCCTCAGCTGGAAGGAGCTCCTTTTTCCCAGAAGAGATTCCCTTTCTCCTGCACCCAACAAACAGCTTAGGTGGTATAAAATAACCTTCGGGTCCTGACCATGCCCCCTTCTGCCTACAACTAGGATAAACCCTGTCCTGACTGGAACCAGGACATGCTGGACTTTGTGTATCTTTGCTGAGAAAGATTCAAACCATCCAGGTCCCGCCACTCTCAACAGAGAAGAATGCAGCATTTCACTGATGTTTTCACACTCTGTTGATTCGGTGAACATCAGTATAAAGTAACAAACTGCTTGAAATGCCCTGTGGGTTTTGTACAATATATTTGGTGCCAACTTCTGGTGTCTTCTGTTCTCTTCCAAATAAAGGAATGAAAGAAAGAACAGGTAAGTGTGATAGGGTTGTTCATGAGGGTTGCTAATTTACCAGTGCAATGAACTGTCAGCTCAGTAAAGTCTGTTCCTTGTACCTGTGCATTTTGATTTACAGAGCAGATGGATGTAATAGAGGTTTTTTACTACACCTTTCTTTAGAGCAGAGAGAGGCCTAAGATTTGTGTGTGTGTATTTGGCACTGTGTCCACTGCCCTGGTGGTCCATTTGGCCCAGTATACTGTGTTCATCAGTGACAGCAGGAGGTTATATTGAGAGAGAGGCTACATACTATGATCTAACCGTCTGTAGTTTCTTCTGGCATCTACATTTGTCATGTCAGAGCTCATTTGTAAGAAGGCTGTTTCTTTTGGTGTCTGTTTACAGGCCTGTAGACCCTAAGTTTGTATAATCCTGTGTGCCTTCCCAACCTCCTAGCAATGATTTCTGGAAGCTTATTTCTGAGTGTGTGAAAAAGTGCTTTATTCCTACTCTATGGTTTTGCATAATTTAAGGGCTGAAGTTGCTGAAGACTGAGCTAAAGGCAGATTGAAAATCTGAATAGACTGTATCTAGAGTTCTGTTGACAGCTTCAGAAGACTTTCAGAACATATAAGGAACATCTGTCCTTCAAAAAAGCTGTTCTGATTCTTCCTTCAAAGAGCATGCACACATTAATTTTATTCTTCCTAGCAGTTTATACTGATGTACCCACTACAGTTGTCAGAGTCATATTTTTGGAATTCTCCTTTTGAAGATAAACAGTGTTGTGATTTTTTTGTTTGTTTGTTTATTTGTTTACTTTTGTCATAAGGATGTTAAATATGTGCATAAGATTGCTACAGTACATCTTCAGTTTGGAATGAGGATGATGAGAAATGATTTAACTGTGCACAACAAACCACTATACTAGACATAATTATAAAGAAGGTGTTTAACTTTAGAAGAACAGAACCCTTTTATTTTATTAGATGAATTTGAAAACATATATCACAGCATTCTGTTATCTGAGGTCTTATGTTGAGACAGTAACGTCATGGTGCTTGCATTTAGAGAGGCCAGCATGGTCTTTCTACTTCAGGTTAGTGCTGCTTAATTAATGCTGTTGTGCCTCTTGACTAATACAAATACCGATCTTGGCTAAAACCTTTAAAAAAAAAAGGAAATATTATTCTGAGCCATTACATTACTGCATATACATAAATAAATGTGTATTGAGTCTGAGGACACAGACCTTAAGGGTAGAAAATCCATGAGGACTATAACTTTTTTTAAAAAAAAATTTTTTATAAGCTTAAATTTAATTTTTAAAATTTTTGCATTTGTCACCAATGATACCTTTTCATGCTATACTACTTGTCCTCCGTGACAAGTCATTATTCATAGAGCTTTCAGGAGATAGTTTTGCTATTTCTTTCACAAGGCTATCAAAAAAAAAAAAAAAAGACAACACAAAATAAATAACTGTCCTACAGATTCATTCTTCCATGATACTCAGAAAATGAGTTCTTTTATGAACAGCTATCATAAATGCATAAAAGAGGAGAAGCACTATGTGGTAGATGAATTGTCACCTAAGTCAGTGAGCTTAAAAGCCATTTTTTATTTATGATTGCTGTAATCAACAATCAAACTCTTCTATTAAACATGCTGGTCTCCTTATTAAAGGAAGTATGTGCCATGATCCAAGTCAAAGAAAAGTGCAAGATCTGTCTGAAGGCTGAATTATTAGGGCAAATTCATTTATGCTAGAGGTTATTTCTAAGCCTGGATGCCCACGCAAGAGATGCAGGCAGTGCAGAATGAAGTCAAAGATGGCTAGAAAGCTGACTTTAGATGAAGAGGCACAGGGAATGTAAGCCTGAAGGAAAAAAAATATACAAAGAGAGACATAAGTCCATAGGCCCTGGGATGCACCCATGGCTGCTGAGGTAGCTACTGACATGATGAGGGACTCCAAGATAATTAATATCTCCATTGAGGAAAAACTGAGAAAGCTGGGCTGTCTAGCCTGGAGAAGAGAAGGCTTGGAGGATCTCATCCTTCTATATAAATACTTGAAGGGAGTATGTCCAGTGACAAGGCAAGAGGCAATGGGCATAAATGGAACAGGACTTTCTATCATCATCAGGAAACTCTTTTCACTTTTGAGGGTGACCAAACACTGGCACAGGGTGCATGAAGAAGCTGTGGATCTGCATCCTTGGAATAACCAAAAGCTGTTTGAACTGAACACAGTTCTGGGCAACCAGCTCTAGGTGACCCTGCTTGATCAGGGGCTTGGGCAAATGGCTTCCAGGGTCCCTTCCAATCTCAATTATTCTGTGACTCAGTGATTCAATAACTCTTTCTGTAGACAAATTTTCCTGCCTGAAAACAGCTCTCACCATTCTTACCTAAACTAATTGCTTAAGGCCAAGAGATAGTTTCATCTAGCTCTTCTCTCTGAGCGCTCTTAAGAATCAACAGCCTCAGCCTTTATAAGGCAGGTTTATAAGGCAGTACCTCCTCTTTATCCTGCAGCCTACTGGGTATCTCAATTTTCACAGTTTTTCATGGATTTTTCTTACAGTAAGGAAAAGCACAAGAGTTCCTCAATATCCCGTAACCATAAAACCCCATAAAACTACCTTGAAATAGAAGACTTTTTTTTTAATATGGACATGAATCTTCAAGAACCTAGAATAAAATTATTTTGTGTAGCTGTTCAAACACGTGATGAATGATGCTGTGTCAAAGCAGTGTGTCTAATGTATTTTTTTCTGACATGCCAGAAATTATTTGAGATACTGAAATAGAAACAGGTAGGAATTAGCATATTTTCCAAGTATGGGAAAACATGTGGATTAGTCAGGAAAAAACTCCCACCAAGTCTTTTAGTCTACTCTTCACTGATTTGTTTTCCCAGTTTAAACATTTCCTTACACAAATATTCCTAGATGTGGTTGTTGATACCTGGTGATCTATGTGGAACATCAATTAGACCTAAGTGTTTCTTTGTTAGAACCTGTTGTGTATAAACCTGATTTGTGTATAAACCATATAAGCAGTGAAAGGATAAGTGAGAAACCACATCAAATCTGTCAGATCATAATAATGTTGTATTTTTCAGAAAGCAACACAAAAATTATGGAATTCGGAGCCTTGCAGTGCTTGAGAGGATACGTACTAAATGAGAAACTCTGGCTGTCACTAGAGGGAGTGCCTGTAACAGTGGAAAAAGATGCTTGTCAGGTCTTGCTTTCTTTAAATTAATAGAAACATGCAGGCGTCTGTGAAAAAGAACCAGGAAAAAAATTATGCAATATACAGTGATTTAAAAGTGACTTTCTTTCTTATTTGTTTATTTGAATCAGAGCACAAGACAATTTAATTGATAAAAATTACTTAATTCTCTAGCCTTGGGGCATACAGGATTTTGCATCTGTTCTTAGGATTATATTTATAATTGTGGATGTACACTTATTGGTGATAATTTTAATACATTAACTGGTTTTAGTATATAAATGAGGAACATTTATTAATATTCTACAGGGTTGAAAAGTTGCCAGTCACTCTAAGCTGCTAGTCACTTTTCAAAACTGATGTGATCAGAACTATTGATTATTGTTCTGTTTTACAGCTTAAAACACTTGCAGTCTTGATTAAGATAAGCAACTGTGTTCCATCATTCCTTCAATACAGGTCATGTTTCTAAACCTCCCATTTTCCTTACTATCCTGTCAATAATCCTGTTTGTCAATCCTTCTTGATGATAAAGTATTCCAGACAACTCTATAAATGCAAAATGAAATGGAAAAATTTCCACATATTCCCATATTTCTGCCATGCAGGGTGTGACATATTGCATGTAGCTACCTGTGTTTTTCTATTCGGAATTTACATTCTGATCTGGAGTTCAGAGACCTCCCTAGCCTGGGGTTATCTGTCGACTTACAAATATACTCTTAATTCCCCCATCACTGAGCCTGTTCTTGATAAAGTTGAACAGAAGGACTGGGAACTGACTAGAAGAAGCCAGAGCATGCAATGTAAGGCTAGCAGCTCCCTCCGGGCCAGGCACCAGGAGCCAGAGATGATCCTCCTCGAGTGGCAGACAGGGCCTGGCAGCCCATTCCATCCCACCGGCCCTGCTAGGGCTGCACAGCTGGTGGGTTTTGGTGCAGCTACAACCCCAGGTACTGTCACCTCCTTGGGGAATTGGGACAAGCTAAGGCTGGGCCAGGATGGTGGCCTGCGTGTCAGGGCTAGCATAGCAGGGCCCGTGGCCAGGCAGGACAGTTGGAGACCTGCCCCAGTGCGGTGGTGCTGGGGCAGGGACTGATAGCCCTGGAGGCTGACACGGTCCTGGGCTTTGTGCAGGCTGGAGGAAGGTCCTAGTGGAGTCCAAACGGGAGCAGTCAGGTCCATCAGTGCTCTCAGCTCTGACAGGCTGCTCTAGGAGAGGACTGCAGGCTGTGAGCCAAGCGTGGCCACAGCACAGAGAGTGGCCTTGCCAACAGGACACAGTCCTGCAGCATGGACTCAGCAGGACTGGGTTCGTGATATTGGCAGCCACAGCAAGGCAAGGAATGAAAATAGATCCAGCGTCCAGATATGAGGAGCAAGACACACCTGGAGAGAAGACTACAATGTAGGTCCAAGGTCTGCCAAGGAGACAGGACTGGAGAGAAGATGAGACAATGCTACCTTCCACATAGGTCCCCAGTAAATGCAGGAAAACCAGTCATCTAGACAGGGCTGTAGGAATCAGGCTGGGAATGAGTTCAATGTTTGAATAGCTCAGGCCTGAGCTGACCCAGAGCCCCAGAGCTGTCAGAGAGGGTACATGGTGCTGGGGTGGTTAGGTTGGCCAGGGCAGAGGCCTGACAGAGGGAAACAACTGAACAGTGATGGCAAACTTGTAACCAGAAAATTCCTTAAACATGCTAGAAACTAAAATGCAAACATCATTTTACTTAGAATGTAACTTTTCTGAGTAAAGCCAGTGCCCACAGAAACACCGTGTGGTTAGCAACAGTCATTTTTCTCCCCAGATTCTGTTGATGTTCCTGGCTTAGAATGTGCAAGCCAAGTCTTGAAGCATTTAATTTTTAAAAATTATGGCCGTGGAAACCACATCATGAGATGGAAAAAGAAGGCAAGTCCCATAGATCCTGGCAAAAATCTCCCTATAGTACAGTTTGGCACTGAGGTGGTGTTTCCAGATCTGGGAAAGATCAGTGGGATTGAATGGAGCACACAGTACAGAGCCCTGAGCTTGGCCCACTACCCCATTCTGGTGATTTGCCCTCAGAGATCAATAAGACCTCAAATGATTATGAAATAATACCAATGTGTCCCATGACTGGTATAATAGGTGGATGAGAATTTTTATCTTGTCTATGGTTCTGAAAACAGGAAGACATGCTATGCCTCATGAATGCCAGGCATTCACCCCAGATGGGGTAGCAGCACAGAAGTAGGTGTGTTTCCACTCTCAGAATCTGTACTGCTTTGTGGCTTTCTTCTTCATGAAATGTGTCACTAGCTCTTGGCTGGGAAAGAACATGATCCCACTGCTGAAAGATGGCAACCTTGAACACCTTGGTAGCAGCCTCGAGCAAGCCAGTCTGGCTTACACCATGCTAGAGTTGTCTCCCTTAGCACTGACCAAAGTGGTGAACAGCTACAGAGCCCCATGTCTGACTTGGCAAGAATAAGTCACAACTTTTGTCTCATCTGTGCCTCTGTGGACTGTGTATCTCTCTTGTTCATCTGCCTTGAAATTCAGTGATCTGCCTGTGGCTTTGTTGTTATTTAGTCAGGTTGGTACAGACACCAAAATGTGGTGCTGAATGGTGGCTCTTATGGCTGCAGGTGAGTTACAGATGTGAGCAGTGTGTCAGAAGGACATGACTGAACAGGGCAGAGGACAGCCAGTGTTTCTAAGGGAATTCATGCAATGCAGTGTGAAATTCTCTAGGACACTCTTGTGGGCACTTCAGCTTGACCACTCTCTGGGACACCCCTAAGGATACACCATCCTAAATGGGTTAACTGTAACTGATGAGATTCCTCACTTACACAAGATCTAACTGCTTAACAAAAGCCTATAAGATCAGGATTTATATTATATTTCTTTATGGCCATAGTATCATTTGCTTACCTTAAAAGGATGTATTGAGGGGATTCATTACATTTAGGAAACACATACTGTTGAACTGACTTCAAGTACTTTTAAAGAGTTACATTAAAATAGTATCTGATGTATTGTACTCAAAACATTTGAATAATTCTAATGTAGCTGGAGGGGGACTAATTATCCAAGAATATTGAAATCTAATTTATACTGTGCATAGGTTACATTTTCAAGTTTCCTCCTCTGAAGATTACAAACATTTATGTTGATATTTTTCTTGTTATGTACCTACTTAAGGTAACAGTAATTCCACTTTATTTCTGTCAAGGTTAGATTCCCCCCCCCCCTTTTTTTTTTCTTTGGTGAATGGCTTTTATATTGTCTGATAATGAGAGAAATGCTACTCTCTTCTCTTTTGCTCTATCCTGTCATTTTCAAAATCACTCTTTTGAACTTTCAGCGCTTTTTTAACAGCTTTACATTTAGTCCATATCTAACTTGCAATCAGTGAATATTTGCTTATTGCAAAGGTCTGCTTTAACTTCACTGCTTTCACAGGTGAGTTAGTATGGCTCTTACTCAGCCCCCTTCCTCCGGTTCCTTTTTGCAAAGATGCCGGGAGGAATGGTCGGGGTCCGACGTTTCGCCGCTGCCTTTGAAAACGGCTCGACGGGCCGGTCCCGCTGCCGGCACGGCGCTCGCCCCGGCCGGGCAGGGCAGGGCTGGGCACGGTTGGGCTGGGTAGGGCAGGGCAGAGAGCCCACTCGCCCCGCGCAGTCCCGGCCGACCGCGGCAGGCGGCCCCGGAGCCCCGGGGCTGCGCCGGATCCGCCGGCTGCGGACGGAGCGCGGAGAGCGGCGGAGTCCCGGGACCGGCGCGGCGCTGCCGCGGTGAGAGCCGGGGAACGGGCGCTGCCGGGGAGCGGGCCCCGGGGGACCCCGCGGGAGGGGTGCGGAGAAGCGGGGGCCAGGTCCAGGATGGCCGGCGGGATGAGAGCGGGGCCGGGGGCGAGGAGAGGGACCCTGCCCGATGGCGAGGGCGCTCAGGGCTTGCTGAGACCTTTCCTGACCCCGCTTAGTGAGGAGGCGGCGTTGTCCAGCACAGGTGCCGCCTTTCCCCGGCAGCTTCTCCCGGCGGGGCAGCGTGGTCTGCCCGTGCAGCTCTGGGATCTCCTCGACTCCTCGGAGAAGCGGGGGGCAGAGCGGGAGCGGACGGCGGAAGATGCTGTGCCTCACGATAGCCTTCCACTTGCTGCTGCTGCTGCTGGTGCTGTGCAGCCAGGGTACAGAGAGGTGTCCTTCAGCCTTCTGCGAGTGCTCTGACTGGGAGGATTACAAAATCACTTGCAGGGACATCTACTTTATTCCCAGCCTTCCGGAGGACACCCAGACCCTGTGAGTACCTTGGGATGGTTTAGGGAAGCCAGCTGTGAGTATTCATACTTTGCAGGCAGGAGATGCTCTGAGCTGATGTTCTATGAGATGAGAAAGCGGTGAGAGGGGAGAGGTGCTGCAGGTTACCTGGGCGGTACAGGATAGCGGGAACGGCAGTGTGCAGACTCTGCGTGTGGCAGGAGGAGGTTGGAAAAGTGACTCTCAAACCTTAAAGAGCTGTGAAGAGATGGTTCATTGGATCTTAAGAGTTCTGTGAAAAATGTGGGAAAATAAGTAACTGGGCTGTTTCTGGGCAAAGTGAGCAGTAGGCTGGATTCTGTGTGGCAAGTGCTTAGGGGATGAAGGGAAGGAAACTTAGATCGAGCACAATTTTGTGATTAAAAACCAATAGGAACTGGATGTGTCACCTCACAAAGACTTCCACAAAATCCTCTGTGCATTTTCAGCTTCTTTGTCAAAGGTGGAAAAGAAAAAGAATCCGTGAGAATTGAGAATCCAAGCATACTGTCTGGGAGACAGGGTACTTCAGATGAAAGTGTGGAGTATGGCATAAAGCAGCAAATTTAGAGTTTGTCAAAGTGATAGAGTAATTCAGGTAGCTCAGCCTAAGTGTTTGGTACATTACAGGCACAGTAGAAGATCTTGTCTGGGTTCCTGCTGCCAATCCAGATGAGCATCTTGTGTCATATCTGTCAGTCAAATACTGTAATGAGCCTGAAATGGCACCTGTCAGCTACAACAGAGCAGATGAATCACTCCTGGCTTTTGCTTTGTTTCTTGAGGTACAAAAGTTTTATAGTCTCTATGGGAAGGTTCACTTATAAATATAGATTACTTTCTGATAAAGTAAATGAACTCAAACTCAGTTGATTTAATTGCAAGGTAAACTAGTAACAGATTGATTCCTTTATGTCCTGATAATGATTCTCAGGACTTTATATAAATAAGTACCATTAAATTATTTGCACTTACTTGAATGCTTCTCAGATTTTTTAACACTGAAAGTAAAAGCTTAAATTGGTCACTTGCCTAGAAAGAAAGAAAAAAATATTTATGTTATTTCCATTATTTTTGCTTGCCTTTAATTTTTTGGATGGTTAGACTGCAGTATTTCAGTTAATAAGATTTTAAATTATACAAGTTTTTTTTGTTGTTATACTTTTATATGCACAGTTTATTTAGGTTGAAATTGCAGCAATGTTATGACATGCACCAAGCAGTATGTTCTTTGAAATCTACCATGATAAGTTAGAAAATATAGCAGTTGCAGTTTATAGGAGAAAATGCCTTTGTACAGGCATTTAAAATAGTTAATAGAAACAATGAGATCACATAATGAAATTTGATACTTTCCTTGAAATATGCTGGTTTGATGGCTGAGAAGTACCTCTCTGCATACAGCTCCACAAATAAAGCACTCTGACCACTGGAATTCCAGGGTTTTAAACACCTGTAGTAATGGGGGCTGTAAAATAATAAGCCATTGTATGAAAAGAAAAACACCCTGTGAGGATCTTATCTCCATGGAAAAGGTAATTAATAAAAACAACAGAGAAATATTTTTCTGTTTATTTGGGGTGAAATGTAATCATGCGCAACTATTAGAGTGACCACTGCAAACTTCTCAAGATGCGTCCTCCCTGCCATGTCAAGAAAATATTCCAGGTAATGACAATTGTGATTTTATAGTATATGGTAGAAGCGGTAGAACGTGTGCTGCATAGTCTTTTATTTGAAAGCAAATGGGAGAATTATCAGAGGAAATAAGGAAAACAGAGCTCTTTTCACACACAACCTCCCCAAACAAACAAACAAAACATAACCCAATCAAACACAAAAAAAACCCCCGCAGTTTTTTACTTCAGTTTGAAGTTTTCTCTCTGGATAAAATGTGTTTATTTTCCTTCTGTTCTCTTATTTGAATTGCTGAAGTCTGGTGGACTGTATCCAATTCTGTAGTCCCTTGCTTTCTGCAAATGTCTTAATATTTCTTTCCCTCCATATGTTAAATGGGAGTCATAACATTTACCTATATGTGGTTTTTGTCCAGAGTGCTTTCAGATGCCTCAGACTGGATTATTTGCACGTGGCAGTTAAAACAACAGGCAGAATTTTGTGAGATTGTAAAGTGTGTGACCCCGATTTCATCATGTTTTCATCCTTTTGCTGTACAATAGGCAGCAGTTCTGAACCAAAGACAAAAGATTCAAAAATAATTGAAGTTTCTGTTAACCTTAAGAATAAATAAATGCTTCTTTGAGGTGAAATATGTAGCTGTACATGTTGCACATTTTATGTGGAAACTCTCTACAATTTTCCCTAAATGCAGCAAATTTGTTACTTTAGGAAAAGAAATTCTGCTTCTTGGTGGTAACGAGTGAACCTCAAGATTGCCAATTTAAAAACTTCTTTTGTGTGGCTATTCAGTTTTGTAGGGTTTGTAGGACTAAGAGACTGGTGAGTATAGGAACACTGTGCCAGCTTTTGGAGATGAGCTCTTTTCAATGAACAGGATCTTGAAACTCCAATTAAAGTTTCATTCTGATTATTCAGTCAGAACTGTTCTCATTTCTCTTTTACTACTTTAAAAGGATGGGGTGAACCATTTTTTTAAGAAATGCTTACAAGAAATTCCAATAAAAGTTTATTTCTAACTCTTTTAGTAGAAAAGTGGCATGAACTTAAGCCAGAAAAGTGTGTTTATTTTAAACTGTTATTTATCCAAATATAGTTAATGGAGGTGCTTATCCAGAATCCCTGAATGCATAGATATTGATCTTGGAGATGACCTTTTTTCAGTATAAGTTATTTTCTGTTTACTTACATATACAGATCACCAAACCCCTACTAAATATTTTTCCAAAGATATAATATTCCAAAGATATATATTGTAATATAATGATTGTAATTATATTACAATAATTCTTGAATTATTGTAATATGCTTCTTGGCATCATTATGATGACATATTCAGGTGGTATCACTATCCCAGCATCACCTCAATGCACTTCTCAATTATTTTCATTTTATAAATCTATTTCTAGTTGGTTTTAATTATTTTTCTTTGACAATAAAACTAAAAAAGTTTTGCTTCTTATTCAGTGTGCATTACATCTCCTGCATTCACTTACTAAAATAATTTAATCTTTCCCTTCCCTTCCCTTCCCTTCCCTTCCCTTCCCTTCCCTTCCCTTCCCTTCCCTTCCCTTCCCTTCCCTTCCCTCTCCCTCTCCCTCTCCCTCTCCCTCTCCCTCTCCCTCTCCCTTTCCCTTTCCCTTTCCCTTTCCCTTTCCCTTTCCCTTTCCCTTTCCCTTTCCCTTTCCCTTTCCCTTCCCTGTTAATAAGGTTTCCATCCTGTACCCAGGTGTTATTTTCATATCAACACAATCAAATTTGATTGAAATTGAACAAGAGGATGTTAGGCAAGGACAGAGGAACTGGTATATAAATAGATACAAAACCAGTACACTCTTCAAGAATATACTCTTCATTACATACTAAGCTACAGTTCTGCATTTGCTCCAGTAAATTTGCCATAGGTAGGATACTGCCTTTTGAATAATGCCCATATATTCTGTACATTCTGTAGGTAATATAGAATGGCTACACATTTTGAAATAATATTTTAGTTGCAATTAATGAATTTAAAAAAAAAGGTGGTTATTTTCATTTGTAAAAGTATTTGACTATTTCTGAAGACAAAGCCAGATTTGAACCTTTTTAAAATAATTATTTTTTTTTTTTACCAAACACCATTATACTTACCAAATCCATGAAATCATTTTAACAATTGCCTTTCAGGTAATGATTAAAATTATTCTATGTACATGGCTGCAACATAAAGTGTTTCCTAAATACTGTATTTTACATAAAACTAAACTTTCTTGTCAATTCTGATGCTTGTTATTATATTTACCTACATATTTTGCTTAGAAAGGCGTTGTATTGCTTCTATAATCCTGCTGTTGACGTACAACAATCCTGCATTTGACATACAGTAGGTCCAATACACTAGGTTGAAAAATTTGTATGTATTATTGTCTCAGTTAAAGTGAAAGGATTTGTTCATAATCCCAATGGTGAATTTATGCATTGTTCTAAGGGTTCTTGAAGTAAGGTACAAACTGCACTGCTTTACTGTACATACACAGGCCAACTCAAAGCGAGAAGATGAAGAACAGGAATTAGGGACTAAGGGAACAGAGAAACTACTAAAGACCAAAATAATATCTTGTGAATGTTGAATACAATATTTTCTTTCATTCCTTATCAGTCATTGTATCAGTAACATTTCTTGTACATTTGGAACATTTAAATTTCCTGGCACAGAAACCTATCAAGTGCTAAGAACTGTACAAGCACAAACCAAAAAGCTGTTGCCATTCCTAGTAGAAACAAGCATTACTTCAGCATTTTTGAACTACACACATAGTTTTGTCAACAGAAAGCAGGAAGACTGCAAGTAATTCTTTTTTAAATGCTGAGAAGAGATTAACCTCAATAAGAATATCACACATTTTTACAGGAGACACTGGTGATAAGGCAGTGGAAATTAATTTGTATAATTTCCTTGTTTGAGAAGATGATGAGTTTTGATCATTATAGTAGCAAAAGAGTAGTTTATACCAGAGTTAAAAACTCTTATTTTTGGAGTTGATTCCAACAGTGGTTTAACAGACTGATTCTGTAAGTGTTACACTACACTGAATCTTGAATTGCTATTATAATCAGTTTTCATTACAGTGTTTTCTTTTAACATAACGTTTCCAACCCATTACACTTTAGAAGCACACAACAGCCTTCTCTTGAATTGGGAAACAGAGCTTATTGATACATCTGTAAAAGGAAAGAAAATGCTTAAATTTTACCAAAAAAGAAAAATCCATATGACTACTAAGGAATAATTTAGAGATTTTTTTTTGCAAATAGCTAATATCAGTGGAGAGGGCAACTTTTCATGAATCTGACTCGTACAGTCTGTTTATATATTTGCAAAATCAAGAAATGTTTGGTGTTTTCCTTAACATGGGTTTACAGAACCTCCAAACAGTCTATAAAAGGTGATTATATTTTGATAATTGGACTGTCTCAGGAAGTGTTTTAAAAATGTCTAAATTATCTGCCTTCATTACCAAGTGTAACTGAAACTTCCCACATGCAGTTCAGAGAGACTACTGTGAAATGCTAATCTTCCAAAACAGGAATAGGGAAAATGAGATACAGTCTCAGTTCCTCAGAAACTCAGCTTTAAACAGGCTTTTGTGTTCTGCTGGACTCAGCCCTTACATATTCTTATGTTCACAGAATACACATTAAAGAGTCTCAAAAAAATTAACAATATATATTGTGAAGCTGCTAATAGCATAGCAGCTTGCTATGCTATTAGGTGACTACTATGTGGTAGTCAAAATTTAGAGAGTAGAAAAAGTAGCTTGTTTTACTCAAAAATGATAAATGAGCCATCTGCAAAAGTCCATTTTATGTCAACACCTTCTACTCTATTCAAGATTGTGCAAACCAGCCAGTGCCATGATACCTTACCCAAGTCAATGGGAAATGATACTCAGGATTTTGCAAAGTGCAATGCTATGGACTCAATTTGAAGCAATGAAAGCAGCTATAGTAAACACTACAATTTAAGCCCAAATATAGGCAATGAGCTGCTGACACATACTAAAAGAACTCCAGCCAGTGAGTGTCATCTGTCTGAATGTAAAGAAACAGGCATTTTAAATGGCACTTTTTCCAAAGAAAGGTTGAATCACACAACATGAAAAGTTTGAGCTAGTTTTTTCCCACAAATAACTAGATACATAAATATAGAATTGAATAATTGAATTGAATTGAAACCTAATACTATAATTTAGCATGGAATCATACAATAGTTTGGGTTGGAATGTACCTTTGAAGACCATCTAGTCCAACCACTTCTTCAAGGAGCAGGGATATCTTCAACTAGATCAGGTTGGTCAGAGTACCATCCAGCCTGACCTTGAATGCTTCCAGAGATGATTTATCTACCACCTTTATAAGCAATCTGTGCCTGGGTTTCACTACGGTCATTGTAAAAATGTCTTCTTTACATCTAGTCTGAATTGACCATCTTTCAGTTTAAAATCATAACGCCCTGCAGTATTGCAACAGGCACTACTAAAAAGTGTGTCCCCAACTTCGTTAGAAGCCCTCTTTAAGTACTAGCTGCAATAAAGTGTCTCTGGAGCCTTCTCTTCTGCAGGCTGAAAAAGCACAGCTTTCTCAACCTTTCCTCATAGAGAGGGTTCCAGCTCTCTGATCATTTTCATGGCCCTCCACTGAGCCCACACCAGCAGGTCCACATCTTTCCTGTGCTTAGTACTCCAGAGCTGCATGCAGTACTCCAGGTGGGGTCTCACTAGGGCAGAGGGGCAGAATCCCCTCCCTTGCCCTGTTGCCCACACTGCTTTGCATGCAGCCCAGGATATGATTGGCTCTGCAGGCTCCAAGTGCACATTGCTGGCTCATGCCCAGCCTCTCATCCACCAGCACCCCTAAGTCCTTCTCAGCAGGGCTACTCTGATCTGTTCATCCCCAGGCTGTGATGATACTGGGTGTTGCCCTGACCCAGGTACAGCACCTTGCATTTGGTCTTGTTGAACTACACAAGATTTCCATGTGTCTATTTCTTGAGCTTGTCCAAGTCTTTCTGGATGACATTCCATCCTTCAGATGTATCAACTGCACCACTAAGCTTTGTGTCTTCAACAAATTTGCTGAAGGTTCACTTGACCCAACTATTTATCTAATTGATGAAGATATTATTCTCTGCTGGGCACAAGACTTGTGTATTTGCCCACTACTGGGCACAACACTTTTCACTGTTGTCCATCTGGACACTGAGCCATTGACCACAACGCTCTGAATGTGACCATTCAGCCAGTTTCTTATCTAACATTCCACCCATCAAATCCATCTCTCTCCCATTCAGAGAGAAGGATGTTGTGGGGCACTGTGTCAAACACTTTAGAGAAGTCCAGATAAATGACATCTGTAGCCCTTCCCTTGTCCCCTGACGTAGTTGCTCCATCAGAGAAGGCCACTGGGTTGGTCAGACAAGACTTGCCCTTGGTGAAGCTGTGCTGACTGTCTCCAATCACCTCTCTGTTTTCCATGTGCCTTAGCATAGCTTCTGGGAGGATCTCCCAGGAACAGAGATGAGATTGACAGGTCAATAGTTACCCCAGTCCTCCTTTCCACCCTTTTAAAAGGTGGGTACAATGCTTCATCCTTTCCGGTCACCTGGGACTTCACCCGATTGCCATATTAAAACACTACACCCTCATATATTTTCTTGTATTGTGATCACAAACATACCTATTTCATTACTTTTGAACTAAATTTTGATTTTGACCTAAACCCGGTACTGCTACTTTTTTTACCCTGCTATAAAACGTACTCTAACTACCACAGAGAAGAGCTGTGTTTCTGAAATATTGAACTAAAAGCCTATAAATTGCTGCAAAGAAGGTTCAAACAGGACAATTTAAATGCAGGTGAAGCCGGTGGGAAGAAACGATGATGTCTGACTCCAGTTCAGAATGCTAAATGATTTCTTTATTATAACTATACTATAATACATTAATATACTATTTAAAGGAAATACTAAAACTACAAACCTATTTGTTCTAACTACCATATCTAACTCTCAACTCATGACCTTCTCTCGCAAGTCCAGACACAGGTGGATTTGACTGGCCATCAGGCTCAAACAATCCTCACCAGAATCCAACCAAGCAATCACCCCAGGTAAAGAATTCTCCAAACACATTCCACATAAGAAAAACAAGGAGCAGAAATAGAAATTGTTTTCTCTTTCTTTCCTCTCTTTCTCTCCTCCTGAGAGAGAAAGAAATGTGCTTGCCACACAGGACCATAAAATTTCAGAAAAGAGCAGTCTGAAGAGGCTCACTTCCTACAGGGAAAGAGAGTAAGAATAAGCAGTAATTGCTGGCTACTATTGCGTTTAATCAGAGAACCAGTAAGTGCCTAAAATTGCTGCCAGCTGCTCGGCAGAGGTCAAAAAGTCAAACTGAATGTTAGGAATTATTAAGATAGAAATATAGATGAAAATAAAGGAATTTTTTTTGCCTCTGATCGTGTACATAGCACCTGCAAGAGGACATTCAAATGTATAAAATTATTTGCACACAAAAAATAACTACATAACAGCCACTAGCCTGTGTTTCCTCAGATCCTCCTTTTTGCCTCACTACAAGGCGTGCATGCTGCTTTTCTTTTTCAGACATAACCTGCCTTGATCACCATGGTATTTCAAAGATGCTAGGGTAGCCTCAGAATGATATCAACCAGCACCCTCATTGCCCTTAGGTGCAACATTTCTGGTCCCATAGACTGCTGCATGTCCAGTACATTTCAGTGTTTCTTTGGTCTGTCCTCTACTCCAGGTAATGCTTCATTTCCTCAGGCTGCACTGCCAGGCAAAGCACTTAAGAGGCCTGGGAGCAAATAGGAAAAAAAAAAAAAAAAAGTTGCAGAGAAGTGGCCTGATTTTGGCTGGAATAGAATTACTTTTCTTCATAGTACCAAGTATGGCGCTATGGATTGGATTGGATTTGGATTTGTGCTGGAAAAAAGTTGGTGATTCAGGGATGTATTAGTTATTGTTAGGCAGTGTTTAGATACTCATAGCCTTTTCTGCTTCTCATACTACTCCACCAGGCTGGAGGTGCACAAGGGGCTGGGAGGGGACACAACAAGCTGGCACTTTGCTTTGTTGAACCTCATACAGTTGCCTTGGGCCATCATTCCAGCCTTTACAGGACCCTCTACAGAGCCTTCCTACCCTCCAGCAGATCAACGTTCCTGCCCATCTTGGTGTCATCTGAAAACTGTCTGAGGATGGGATCATTCCTTCCTGTAAAGTATTTTTTTACTCAAATCCAGTCAGAAGCACTGGGTGATCACAAATTGAGCAAGGATAAGCTTTGTGGATTGGTGTTTTCTATTTGCTATAAATTGGCACGTAACCAACGTAAATTCTTGCCTGTCAGTCTGAGAGTGTCCATACGTACCTCAGTTTGTAGGAAGAGGATACATTAGCAGTAAGAGCTTACTTTCAGTACATACTTGCCCTGAGCACTGACCTGTACAATTTCATTTTGAAGGAATCTAGTATTTATTTCATTTCTTAGGGCTGGGCCAGTTTTGAGGGATACTTTATGTTATTCTGTTGGACTGTTAGTTGTACGAAAGCAGCTATGTAGTCTTGCATATTCAGAAGTGATTCCCTACTTGCAGAGTTCCTTTGCTATGTGAATCTTTCCCTCATTCCTACTACACTGGTAATACTAGCATGGGACACTAGGTGGTAATCATCTTCTGGTAAGCTCAGCACGAATTTCACTATGTGAAATGCCTTTTTATAGCTATTTTTGCACCACTGAAAGACTATAATGCATTTATTTCAGAATAATTTAAAAATATATTTTTGTTTGTGTTGGACTGAATTGGATATAAAAAACTAGAAACGAATGTGTCAATAGCTGTTTACCTAGCCATTACTTTGTTGTCATGTTTATTTCTCCTATATAAAAGCTAGAAGGTCACTGCTTCTTATAATTTTGAATGTAACTTTTTTTAGTTTTTTTCAAATTGACAAACTCTGTTTCATATTAACATATAGTAAATTTCCCCCCTGTACTGGTGGAAAATTGTTCATTAAAATACATAAAACTTTTGTTGACATGATTCAAATTATAAATCATATAATTTAAATCTGAAATTCTTTGGGTGGTGTGTATTTACTTATTGTGTTTTGTAGATGTGCATTTAAAATTCTTTTAAAATGAAGAGGCAACTATGTAAAATACATATTTACTTCTCTAATATAGCTTACTGCAGTAACATCACTGATACTGCTGTGGATGTTAAAATAGCATCTATCTGGACATAACCTCTGGACCAATTGACATTCCCGTGGCTGGGGGCTTGTTTGGAGCCAGGTGTACTCAGGTCGAGAGAAACATCAACCCACTGTTGGAAAAGTAGAAGTCTTTACTCATTCTTGTAACAAGTATATGGAGTAGAGAAGGTAGACTGGGGAAGTAGATTCTTCCCTTGGGATTATAGGAATGTACATTCTCTCAATTTATACTTTAATTCAAGACAAAACCTTGGAGAATTTCTACATATATTGTTATTATTAAACTCTATTTCTAGAGTTTTATTTCTTGTATGCAAGTTCCAGAAGCTTGATAAGTCTCAAGATGATAATATATTTGGCTATGTAAATCAAATATAATTGTAGTAATCAGATACTTGGCATTATGAAACAAAACAGAATCAGGAAATCATCCTAATTTGTTTATTTCTTTTAGCTCTAACTGTTGTTAAATAGCAGCTAGGGGAAAAGTTTATCATTGTTCTTGATTATTCTTCAAACTGTTCATTGACTAGATGTTCTGTAAGTGTATTCCCAAACTGTATTGGAAAACCAAAGATTAAGAACCACAGGTTGCAACTGTAAGTTTAACAGCTATCATAGGCTGATTTTCAAAAGCATTTCCTCCTTTCTTATTTAGAGGAGTGAGACTGCTGGAGAGTCATTCTGGTAAGAGCTTGGCTGTTGATAAGTATCTCCCTCAAATATTGCGGGTTTTTCTGAAATCTCCTGCAGATGGGTAAGGTACATGCCACCCCCGCATCAGATGTTTGAGGAGGAAGAATGTACTATTTATTACAAAGAAAATGGAGAATTCAAGGGAGGTAGTCGCAATTGCTCTAATTCAATTTTGGCTGACATGCCTGAATTTCTTGCTCAGAATGAAGGATGGGATATCATTGTGGAGCCTGAAATGATTAAAAGAATTCTCTTTATACTTCAATAACTTCACTGGGCAAATATGTTTTGCTGGCCATGCTCTGGAGTTTTGGAAGGGCCATCATCACCACCAACTCCTGAGTTCTTCAGAGGGATGATGCAGAAAGCTGCAGTTTAGATTGATGGTACACACCAAACAAAACAAGACACATAATGAAACAGGAACAGAAATGAGGCAAGGATGGCAACACAGAGAAAAGGCAAGATAAGTACAAAAATATTAGAGCAGAGCTGAAGCTGTGTAGGACTTTTTAATCTTAAATTGTAGTTACCAAAGGATATTAACTGCCAAATTTTTGTTTCTCTAGGAGATTTTTGGAGACTCATCTAAGAAAAATTCCAAGTGATGCTTTTTCCAATCTCCCCAACATCTCTAGGATGTAAGTTCTGTTTAGTTTCTGATACTATTCTTTTAAATTTTTGTTAAAAATTAATCTCCTTCTCCAAAATTCTGTCTTTGTGTATAAAAATTTGTGAAATGAAAATATTAGGGCAACTTTGCTACCTCACCACTTACATTTTAGAACCGAAGGTAATAATTCTATTGTTTATAACATGAACCAGTTATAGGAAGGCATTCTGTGCATTTTTGAACAAGACCACTCCTCCTTTATTGAAGCTGATGTGATAAATAAAGCTATAAAACATTTTTTTTTAGTTTGCAAATTACAGGGAATCATTTCACTCATAACAAATTTACATATTCAGTTGCCGGTCCTGGCTAAAAATTTGTTTCCAGCTGCCAGCATGATTTGTAGCACAACTCATTGGAGACCAGAGGCATTTCTAGACTAGAGATTGACTTTCACCAAAACATTAACATTTGTGTGATGTGAGAGAGACTTCCATTGTGTCACTTCCTTTGTGTGCAAACACATGCGTGGATACAGCCCACAGAAGCAGAACCAGCTGTGTCTACATTTGTCCCATTGAAGGTGGCTGTGTTAAGGAAACTTGCCTGTCCCGACCATCCAGGAGCCACTCTGAGAGTCACGTTCACACCATTACCAGCTGGACCGCACATTTCCCATAGCATAGTCTCAGATGTCCAGATATTTTAATGGTTTCATCTTGATTCAATAACTAAATAACAAAATAGCCCAAGTTTGGTGCCTCCAAGGAGGGACCCCGAACAAAGGAATCCCTGGGGTTTTACACCCTCACGATTTAAGTGCCCCAGTGTCCTCAGCTCCTGCTGTGTCTCTGAGTGTGTCCCTCACCTGGCTGGGCCAAAGGACCTCGGGCCCTTTGTTATGCAAAGGGTCAGCACCAGTTCATGGCCCCTGGCCTCGGGCTCCTCCCACCCAGAGCTCAACCTGCATCTCACACTGCAGCTGCAAACCCAGCTACCTGCGCTGAATGGATTCCTCAACAGCTGTCCTTGCACTGTACTGCTCATTGATGTCAGCAGTCCTGAGAAAAAGTTGTCTCGCATTTGTTTGTTCTTTGTCGCTGGCCCACAATCTGTGACCCTGTGCATGTCTGTTTGATGCAGTGAATTTCTCTGCCGCCTCACAACTCCCTCCCCAGAATCAGAGCTGTGTAATTTAGAAGGGACCTCAGGAGGGCTCTAGTCCACAGTCTGCTCATACAATCCAACCAGAATGCATAGGGCTCTAACTCAACCTGCTGCTCAGCTTTATCTGTGGCCACTGTTAACTAATTAAGCTACCTCATTAAGCAAAAGGCCCATTTTTTTTCTTGTTCAGCTTTTTATTTCTAATGTAGCAATAGGAATTCTTCTTGCCCTTGATGTCCCATGCAAGTCTCAATTCTATATGAGCTTTGACTGACTAGCTGAGGATTACCATTTAAGAATTGATGAAAAAGGACTTTGGGAGAACATGGTCTGCCTATTATATTTAATAGTTTCATCCAAATATATCGAAATAAAGACTTCCTAAAATCCTTTTAAGTAATTGTTCTTGGATATCTGCACATCTCAGTTTAATCAGATAGATGGGGTATTGTTTGGGGTTCTTTTGGAGAGGGAGGAATATCCCTCACATGATGTATAGTATTATATATAAAAAGGATAAACTTAGTTTAGAACAGAGTTTGATTCAATATAAGGGTGTCAGTCCTCCTTTAGCTCCAAAAGCTGCACTGGCAATTTAAATTTGAATAGTGTCAATGCCCATTTGGATATTTCTTATAGCATTACTACTACCACAAAACATGAACTCCTACCCTCTTGATATAAACTTCAGGTTAGGGAATCAGTACCCGTGTTTTAACAACAACTTTTATGTGTATGTCTTGGCCTCTAATGTACCACATGTCTCATTTGCCTCTTCCAGCCCATAATTTCTGTGCAATGAAAACTGTGCAATGAAAATTACCAGATCATTCCTGGTTTTGCAAATTCATCTAGAAAATGTTCTGAAGTTTCAAAAGGGGAATATATACTGTGTTTACTGTTCAAAATACAGCAGTTCATTTTTCTATATGGTGTCTACTTATATGATTTTCACAAATAAACATGGTTTTTTTTATCTGTACTGAATAGAAAATTTAGTTGTCCTCTTTATGAACCTTGTTTAAACAAAAATTTTAGCGCTACAATTTCTCTTAAATGAATGTATGTCTATTCACTCTAGATAACCAGAAGTAGAGATTTTTTCCTCCCTGTGCTGCTTTTCCACATGAATGATAGAAAAAAAAAAAATTTAATTATGTGCTTAATTGCAAAGCTAATTGTCAGAAAGGCATTACTGAATAAAAGAAGTTTTATAGGATATTCAAATGCAATTGAAGTTTCTGGCTTACACTCTTAATAAGGCAAATACACTACATCTTGGTGTAAGGGCTTCACCTGGTGTTTTCTGCTGACTTAAGGACATATTGAACGTTCCGTATTTTTAAGGTCAAGCATAAGGAACATTTTTTTCTGGGTTTAGGATGATACTTTGGGGTCATATTCACGAGTATCTCACAAACACCTGGTCTGAAGCTCCACTGCTTCTCCACACAAAGGAGCATCCCACAGTGCTCTCTGCCAGCCGCCCCATGTAAAGCCCAATTCTCCTGTGCACCCTTTCCTGTGTAACACAGTGCCTTTCCCACCCTGTGCACACTGCTGTCCCACAGCCAATGCCACCACACAGCTCCCCACACCTCGCATGGATCTGCACCTCCTGTGCTTCCCAGTGCCAGCTGATACAGCACAGCCTCAACTCAGTTTCCACTGCCTTACCTGCTCCTGGTTGTCCTCTCCTGAAGTGCCCCACACGTCACCAAGCTGCTGTCCATCAGCAGCAGAGGACAACAGGGGCAGCTGATGGGCAGCAATACAGGGGATGCTGAGGTTAGAAAAAAGCAAAGAAAGGTGGAGAGAGGGAGAAGGAAAAAAATAAGGGCTTGGAGAGGGCCTTGTGGCTGGTGCCAAGTGTTGAACTGATTAAAATCCTGCTCTCTTTCTGAATGTCATCATAGCTGGATGAGAAAAATGATGAGATGACAAATGAAGTGGCACGATGGGTACTAGCTGTGGCTCCTCAGTGTCTGAGACCTGTTTATTTTTCTGTTTGCTGGTGTTTAGTTACATCTCTATAGATGAAACACTTCAGAGTCTGGAGGCCCATTCCTTCAACAGTTTAAGCAAAGTCACTCACATGTAAGTACTGTAATTCAATTAATGAATATACTGATGAGATAAATTTGGAATGTGTGGAAATAACATACATGATGATGTTCATAATTCCTGTCTCCTAAGTAGCTAAATATTCTTTTTTCATTTCCTTTCTCCATAATGTGGAGTGAGTCAGTCTCTTTTTTGAGCTTATTTCATTGTGCTTGTTTTCCATACATCTTTTTGGTTTCCTTCTGTATCTTCCCATACAAATTTAGGTAATTGTAGTGAGAAACTAGTGGGAGTGCAAAATGAACTTGATGTCAAGTTGAAATAAAATGGCAACTAAGAATTATTTATGTCAATTTACTGCAGGTTAACCAGTCATATAAGCATCAGATATAAAATCAGAAGGACCAAAGCACAAAGCAAAATGGCACTAGCTGGAGACATGAAGAATAAGTAATAATTCTGAAAGTGCACTAGTAAAATGAAGATTGTTTATATGGTTATTAAATGGAACAAGAATATTCTGGAAAAAGGCTTCTGGGAAGTGTTTTTGCACCTTTGTGTTCTCATGTTCTGACCAATCCACACCAAGTGACACTCTAAGGGCAGTTACAGAACTGGTGGGACACATCCAGAGAATTCTTGTCATCCATCAGGACCCTGTCAAAATGAGAATGTAATGTATTGAGTAGAGAGCTCCATAGGACCCATCCTGTATCTGGTACTCTTCCATGTTTCCATTACTGATCCAAAGGAGGGATTGGGAAGTGTGCCACTGTTGTGCTCAGCTGAATTACAGTTTGGCATATTTCAGAGATTTTTGTTTGCAGAGGTTCCATGGGAGAGCACCGTTGGTCATCATGGATCCAGAACACATGGTCAGAGAGAAAAGTCTTTTGTGTCCAAAAGAAAACATGCCAGAGGTAGATTGATTTTTTTAAGGTTGCAAGAGGTGAAAGCTATCACCCATTTACACACTGATGTTTGAAAAAGTAATAATAATGTTAAAGTAGATTAGATAAGACTCATGTCAGCCTCTAGGAAATATATTCCTATGGCTGGTATAAATAACACTAGAATTGTTTTCCTGGAGACATTGTCTCTGCCACTGCAGGCCTTTAAGGCTGTGTGATCTGAAATTCCATAGATCTATTTAATCTTCACGCAGAGAAACAGATTGAATTAGATGATGATTTAACACTGCTGTATTTTCTATGATTTTTTTTTCCTTTTACTTTACACAGTGTGAATCAGAAAGACAAACACAGTTACAGGAGAAAAATATAATTATTGTTAATGAAGATAAAGAGAGAAACTAATGCTGGAAAGTGTAAGTGAGTCCTCTAAGAGAACATGAACCTGACTGGCATATCTAGAAGCAGACTCGAGGATCCTGAGATCTGCTTCAGGCCAACAACATGCTCCAATAGTATTCCTGAGTTTCACAGCAAGGCTTTGGTGTGATATCAGTACTTACCTTTGGTTATAATATCATTTCCTATTCTGTAGATGTTTTTTCCTAAGCCTGTCATGTCCATGTTCTCTCTTCCTCTTTCATAGTTGTTGTGTCTTTAAAATTTCTTGTTTAACACAAAAGAACATTTAATGAAACATTTACTGGCAGCACATTTTATCAGCAATGAATAAAGCACCTGCCACTATGCACTACAAATTCCTCATATGGTACTTCTTTTGTGGCTCACCTTATTAGAAATTAAAGATAAAATGCTCCAGAAAGCTCCAAAATCACACCCACTCCAGCCC
The DNA here is from genome assembly GCF_024509145.1 of Vidua macroura. Lineage (NCBI taxonomy): Eukaryota > Metazoa > Chordata > Aves > Passeriformes > Viduidae > Vidua > Vidua macroura. Next base: position 20,286,196 of record NC_071576.1, on the reverse strand, counting down.
CTAGGCCTGGATGTGTTGTCCATGACCAGGAAGCTGCAGGTCTGTGCAGGAGTCAGCAGAGTTCACAGGCACCTACTCTCATGTCACCCCTGGCACAGACTGTGGGGAGGGCGTGGAGGGAATGTTTCCTGCTCCACTATACAAGGGTATGGTAGTGTGGGACCCCTTGTATTTCTCGTAAAGCACTTCCAAGAGAAACTGTAGACAGACATACAAGATAACTTTTTTTTTCCTGCACAAGAGCCAAAAATATTACACAGGACAAAAGACATCAGAACTCTGCTCACAAAAGTTATAGGAAAACCCCAAGACTTTGCAGATAGCCTACAAAGAAGGGCCACCTCTGCCACTTAAAAGTGCTTACCAGGTTTATAAAATCTGCTTGGAAGTAAGGTACATGTATAATTTAATCAGGGAATATCCAAGCATCTGGCAAGTTAGACAGTTGCATATAAGATGTGAAAGAAAGCAATTTATAGATTGATAATTTTTATGAATTGTTTCTATAACTCCTGATTTGTTAAAACCTATCACTGTTGAGTTTGATTTACTTTCCAAACAGCAGGATAATACAGGGTTAAATTTGTAACTTGTGCTATGCATTAATTTAATGTTCTCAATTTACATAGTATTTTTAAAGTATTATTGCTAAAATAATACTAGGTTAAGATTATTACAAAGTATTTTAAAGGAGGTTGATATTAACAGTTTTGAAAAGTCATTTCACAGAGTTTTATTTTTACAGCTTGTTTTTCTTTGAACTTTCATAAAGTGCAGCTTTATGTAAATAATCTTTTTACCCTAACTGAAACTTATACACACAGTTTCATTCTCAAAACATTTGTTTTTAGACATAAGAACTTTTCAAGAGAAAATTCAGTGTTTGTGGAAGGGAGAAACTAATGCTTTGCTTTAAGCCAAGTGTTATGTGAATAGGCATCCTGTGTTCATCATGATCTGCCTGCCAAGCTTCGTTAGTGCACTTCAGCCTTGATCTTTAGCAACCCATTTACTCAGTCCTTATTTGGTACACATGCCTCTGTCCTGACTTTCTGTTCCTTCCAGACCTCAGCTCTTTAGGCATAGCTCATATTTTTATATCTATGCCTTTCAAGTACTGAGCAACTTCTGCAAACTAAGCATACTGACCACCTGCTGTATTTTAATGAGCCACATCTCATTTTGCTGGTAATTAATGGCAAAATTTCCACTCTATGAAGATGTAAATAAGGAACAAACTTCTGTTTTTTCTCCCCAATTGTGTTAAATTGGTCTCACAATGGTTTCTTGTTTCTTCTTTTTGTATTTACCTTTTTAAAGTACGTCTGTTTACGAATTTGGATCTCTCTCATCAATTACATAAGTATGTATTTTTTGTAATTGTAATTGTGAAAGGGTCTGATTAACAATCAGTGTCTCTGTGTAGTTGCCTTTCTAGTAGAACTGAAGCTTGGTAACATTACACTAAATAAAAACCTGTTGTAATTAGGTCTCTCTTTCTCAGGGAAATATTCCTGCAAACAGAACCTCAAAACCTCATTCTTTCTTTTCCTCCTTTCTCTGTGTCTTGGCTCACCCTCCCCTGGTCTCTCCCTACTCTCTTCTCCTAACTCATAAAGCATTCTCCTCTTATACAACCATATAAAAAGCCCTCTCAGCATTTGGGAACAAGGCCAAAGGTTATGGTTCAAGTGGCTTCTCATATATGTGACATCATTTGGAGAGCTGGTGGGGGACCACTCTGCAGCTCTGCAGTGAGATGGAGCCAAGGGCCAGAGCAGCCCCACCATCCTCTGGGTGAGGGCTGCACTTCTCTTGGACAGCTGCAGGAAGAGGAGAGAAGCAATTGGAAAGGAAGACTGAAGATACTTGTGGGGGAGTGCTGTGTACATGCAGTGAATTTCAGAGCTGGGATAAGTGCTGTGCAAAAAAATCTTGTTCAAATCTGCAGTCTGGAGGTAGGGAGTAGACTGTTGGGAGCCTAAGCCAGTTTTCTGGTGCCAGTGGTGCAAAGGCTTAAACAGGTGCATGCAGATGAAATTACATGGATGGTTTGGCTGCAGGGGGAGAATAAAATATGGAAGTAGATGTACAAGTGAGAGAAGCTAAGGTAGCTACTAAGTCTCAGAAGGTAGAGAGGGGGACCCAGGTTATTACAAGACAATGAAAAAAAGCTTATTTAAAACATTTCACAATTGCTGACCTGGATATCCTTAGTCTTTGTAGGTATCTCAGCATAACATGGTTATATTGCTACTCTAAAGCCAGATTTCCAATTTCTGAATTCTGGACTTAAAGAGACTCAAGAATGTATCAATATTGCAAAACAGGTATGAAAAACACATGTGGTAAACAAAATTTAGATTCCACTTAAATATGTAAATGTTTGTGCTTCTTTTAATGTTATCAAATTCAGACAGAATTTTAAGTAGCATATTAACCTTTCTGAAAGTTAGCTGGCAAACATATGTCTCAATTAATTAATTAGCCTAATATTTGAATAGTTCTTACTATTAGTTTCATTTTTAGATTCATTTGGATTTGAAAGTAATTATAGCTTTGCAACTAAACATAAGCTCATAGTTATTTGCAAGCCTTGACACATATCTTTATATCATCAAGTGACTTTCTCTGCACATCCATTCTTGATGTGATAAAGTTTTTTGTGCATTTTCATTAAAGAGGAAAAGTGAATTGCTGTTCTTGGACAGTCAGGTGGTGACTTGATTGTGAACCTAGTACATTTTTAATTCCTAGTCTGAGTGCCAGAACTAAAATTTCAAAATTGAGTGTCTTTAAAGCACAAAGATGCCAGTTTTTAAATGGTTTCTGTACTTACAAGAATAGAGTTTGTACAGCAACTTTGAATACTTTTGTAAATACTCCACTAATAATTCTCTTAGCTTGTGGGTAAGTAGCAGTGTACTTTTTTTTTTATGAGCATCTCTAAGTAATTTCAGTTAGGACTGCAAAGTGAAATGTTTGTTCAGGGCACCTTTTGCCTTCTTGCATCAATGATCAACACAAATGCCTACTAACTGCCTCAGCTTTTCTGATATCTTAAAAGCACTTAATGCCCAGAAGGACTCAGAATTTTAAAACTGCTGTATGCCATGGTTGTTCTATTTGTAGAGTGTGTCAAAGCTGTGTTTTGACACACAAAGGTTTGTGTGTCAGAATTTAAAATCAGCTCTCACAGACACTTAGATTTCTGGGAACTAGCTTACTAGGCATTTTAAGTATACTCTTTGGATTTTTCTGCATTTTAGGCAGCTTAAACTATTAATAGCTTTCCTAGACCTGCTTTTCAAAGAACTGTAACTTTTTAAGTTCACAAGTTTCAATATTTTCAACTCACCAATTCATAGAAGATAAATGACAAAAGTACAAACACAGCTTAATGAATTTACTGATAATCAACTTGCTCTTCTATCTTTATGGACCTTTTGGGATTAATCTTTACACCACAACAGTCTTTTGATTACAGTTTGAAAATGAGAGTCATATAACATTTATGTGCCTTTGAGTATATTACTCATGACTGATTACTGTAAAAGAAATTATGAAATGCAGTTTGTCCTGTTAATTGGTGAGATCAGAACTATTCAAATATCTTTCCTCCTTACAGGCTTAACTTCATGGGCTCCAATATTAATGGAGCAATAGAGATCCTTTAAATCTGTGATTTTAGGGAGGAATTCCTTCCAGTACTCTAAGACTAATTATGTTTGAGTACTTAAAACAAGGACAGCAGCACAGTTCATGAATGGAAATGAATTTGAAGATCTGTGGGAAGGAAAGGGTTGGAAAAGAGAAGATTGGCAAGAAGAGAGAAAAATAAATCAGATCAGAATTGTTTTCTTTCAGAAACCAATCTTGCACAGAGGAGATGTTAGAAAGCAGTGTCAGAGAATTCATGTATCTGTGTTTGTTTTGGTTATTTTTTGTCCACTAAAGTGAAATTTTCTCACAAGATAACAGAAAATTGTAAAAGACTTTAAAGCATTCTTCTTATAGACTTGGGGCCTCTTTGTAAGCAGGGAAAGGAGATAAGAAGTGCGGAGATAAGGCCCCCTTTGATATGTAAGGCGGCACTCAGGCATCACTGTGTTTTGTCCCTGCTAATATGAGCCTAGCAGTCTATGTGTCTGTCCTAGTTTAGGGCAATTTTGGGAGAAAACCTCCAGGAGGAGCCTCCAGAAAGCAAATCCCCTAAGGCCCTTCCCCCACCTGGTTCGGGAAGAATTTTCTTAGAGAGAAGTGGGAAAAAAAACCTGTTTATTCAACAAGCAATTAAAAAAAAAAAAAAAAAAAACAAAACAAAAAAAACCAAAAAAAAAAACCCAAAAAACACCAGATGACAAAACTCTTTCACTGCTCTGAAGAGATGACAAATTCAGAAAGTCTCTCCTGGGAGTGGTCACCCAGTTCTCGGTCTCTGGCACTGGGGATGGCTGCTGCAGGTCACAAAATTCAGGCTCTCAGTGTTTCTTGGTGTTTCCCAGGTCCCAGTCTGGAGCAGGTTCAGATGATATTCAGGAAAGGGAAAGGGAAAAAAGAAACAGGATAAAAATTGGACTGCCTAGCTAAACTAACTGATGAGCAAAAGCAAAAGCAAGGGCAAAGCAAAAGCAAGCAAGCCCAAGCCAGCCAAGCCTCTCCTTGGGGCTTGGGGGTAGGTGAGCCGGCTGATAACAAGACAAAACAATCCTTCACTTTCAGAGTCAGTCCTGAAGGCACAGAACGTAATATCAGGCATAAACAGAACACACGACTGGGGCTACAAGCACAATAACGTCATCCTAGGACATTGTCTCTAGTTGATGTTTTTGAATCCTTCAGCCAGCAAGATGGTGGAATAAATCTACTCTTTGCACTTCAGCTGTATGTCATGGTCGTCTTGGTGTTTCCTACATTTATCCATGACACACAAGATCTTTCTCTTTTTCATCCAGATAAAATGAGAGGCCACATATTCAGGCCAGTCAAATGCAGGAGGCACATTTGACTGGACTAGAAGTAGGGAAAATTGGATTTCCGTCCTCATTTTTTCTTAAGTGTAACACTCACTTTTGTCAAATCACCTTTTATTTTTATACCTCTCTCATCTGTTTTGACTAGACACTTCTAAGCCTGGCTGTCTGCTCCACAATGGCCCTTTTCTTCCTTTTGGGCTTTAAGGCACCTCTGCAATACAAAGTGTAGGATGAATTGCAAGTATAAATACAGTATCTATTAAAGCATACTTCTTTTTTAATCCAAACATTACCAGTTCAAGAAAATTGAACAGCAGGGATATAAACCTTTTCCCAGTGTTTAGTTGAATCATATTGATTCCCTCACTCACATTATTTAAGATTTTCTCTCATTACTGTGCTGTCTCATCTGGCTGTTTAAAATATTTTATTCCCAGATTAATTAGCTTTTCATTTGCCTTTTTTAATCAGCAAATGTCCTCTCATGGCCCAATTACTTAATAAATCAAAATTGTCTCATTGCATTATTTTGTTCTTTTAATTTTAGTACCATCTGCTGATTTTGAATTCTTATTTCCAGTACCCTCATCCAAATAATTTAGGCAGAATACTATGAATAACAACAAACCAAAACCTGAAGACTCTTTGATACTCCAATGCATTATCCATTTCCAGGTTAAAGGCTGAACTGAAGACTTTCTTTCCCTGGAATATCCTTGGTCCACAGAGGATTAGCAGGCCAGGAAGCTCACAAGTCCAGCATTTTGAAAGCAGTCAGTGATGGAAAAAGCATGTCAGTTAATGTTTATGAAGCAAATTCCACTGTTGGGAATGTGATAGCTACATAACTAATAAAATAATTGAAGAGAAGCAAGAAACTGACACTGAGAGGATTTCTTTTAAATACAGAAACACAGCTACAGTTCAAAGTAGCTAACAGATGTGAATAGTTGAATGTAGCACTACAGTAGCAATACTAGAGCAATTAATGACATCAATTTAACATGCAAGTAAAAGGGGAATCCTCATTTCCCTGCAGTGTTTTAGTAAACAGAGAGAAAACTGATGTCTTGAAAAGTGAAGCAGAACTGTTTTGTCAATAAAACAATATATGGAGAGATTGAAGTCTTTGTACCAGTGTCTACATAGTGATTTATCTACTCACGTCTCTCTCTTTTCTCACTTCTATTTCTTAGGCAACTTATCTGGGTTGATTTTATCCCATTAAAACAATTCCAGAGCTAGAGGTAGTTTTAAATCCCTATTTTCTGATTCTTATATTATATGGGTTACTTGGCACACTTAGGCCATGGTAAATTAAATACTACTGGTTTCTGCCCATTGGGTAGCAGCACTTCTTTGACTGACTTAAGGCTAGATCACCCACATAATCTGCACCACCATGCTATCTAAATCTATCATCTTTATCAAATTTCCCTATATAAGTACCTAGAAATGTTTTCTTCAGACCCATTGCTCCACTGCTAGTATCAGAAGGAAGCCTAGCACCATTTTTCCATATAGTTTCTATTTTAAGAAAGGCTGAGAGTTGTTTCAGCAGTGTTATGAGACCAGTGTCCGAGCTGATTTAAGGTAAACAAATAGAAACAAACATGCAAAACCATCCATGTCCTTCTGGAATCAGTAAAGAGTCCAAGAAATTAAAAGTCTCCATGTGATAGGGGAGGGCTTTTTAACTAAAAGATGAAAATTGGTAGGTCTATTGAATCTACATAAATACTGAGAATTTTGGCAGAGTCTGCTCGGTGCAGCCAGACTGCTGACTGTTGTTATAGATAGAAAAGAAAGAAATCTGCTAGAAAACAGAGAAATTAGAAATATTGAGGGAAATTGCACTATGGGAAGAGACAAACAATTCAGAAAAATGAGGAAGAGTAATGACTCCAGGCAATGATGGTGGTGGCTGGAGGGGCAGCAGCCTCACCAACACACCTACAGAAAGCACCATCATGGCCACGGCTGTGATTAGTGTCAGGCTGGTTTTTCAACATGTGCTGACTAAAAAGCCATTTGCAGACCAAGCTGTCTCTTGGGTAGAAGTGTTCAAAGACTGAACTGTGGACAGAAGATTTAAGGAATGAAATCTATGTTATGTCTTGCCTTGTTATGTAGCAAAGAGATATGCTATCCTCTATACTGCTGGGCATGGCTATGTAGTGATTGCTGTGTCCATTTCAAGTCGCAGAACAAAGTTGATTTAAGTGACTGACCCATCTCTTGATGAGTTCAAGATGAGTAAAAGACACAGGAAAAAATAATACAAAATACTGTCAGACCCCTGAAGAAAGTAAACAGAAAAATTGTACATAAAATTATAAGGTGCATAAATGGTTGTAATTTGATAGGATTATTATATACAAATACTGAAGGTTTTACTTTTCTTCTTTTTACTCAACGTTGCAGACACAAAACCCTCACCATGTTCAAAGTAATAGCCATTACCACAGGGTATTTGTTTTGTTTTTAGGACCATGCAGACAAAGGATCCATACTCAAATCTTAGGTACTTCTTATCCCCTTGCTTCAAAAGGCCAGTGCCCAGGATGGCACCTATCCAGATGACAATGCATCATTGTAAGATTGCTCTGCTCTTGAGCTAGTGCTGTCCAGTACAAAAAGCTTGTTGCAGGAGTTAGGTCCCTGAAATTTCATTTTAACACTGCTGATTTCTGTTGTGATACATTATTAAATATTAATTATCAATGTTCCTCCCTTTTTACAGTGAGATTCGAAATATTAGAAACTTGGATTACATAGATCCAAATGCCTTTAAGAACCTCCCACTTCTGAAATACCTGTAAGTATTCAGTAACAGATTGGTACTTAAATCTCACAGATGACTCTTTACATTATAGCAGTTTTGTTAGTTTGCATTTGATTTTGGAGCTGACTGCCCTGTTCTTCCCTGTTGTTTATTCTAATGACAGAAAGCCAGCAAGGGCAGGGGTTGGAACTCTTACTGCTTTTGTGAGAAAGGAAAATATACTCACAAATTCATCAGTACTTTTCCCATCTGTCTTATCCATTAAATATCTAGAACACACTAATATTCCTTAGCAAAATTCCACAGCTAGCTCTTTTCTTATGATAAATGCTGTCTTACACTATTTTTGTAGGAAATAGTGGGAAGAAGGGACACAACAGATATATATGTCTTTAGTATTTACTACACATTTACACAGGGTTTTAAAGCATACCTGTCAGCCAAATGTGAAAAGCTCACCTGTAAGTATCTGATTTCATATGAACTCTATGGCAGAAAGAAATCCTGAAAATTTACCATGATTTTCTAAAAAAACTTCTGTGATTTTTATGAGGTTTTTCCTATAGATGTGAAAGCAATAAAAAAGAAAGTAGTAAAAAAATCCATTTCGGGAGAATAGTTTTAAAACTTGAGAAATACAGTTATTTTTAGTCTACAGAAGTTCATAAAGAAGGGGCTTTAAGCATTTCACATTTTAAGATGGTTTCCCTTTTTAGAGCTATATGAACAACTCAGCCTCAATGAAAGATAGAGGATTCAGGGGCCCAGACTATTAACTGAAGCGGCCTTAATGTCTCAAGTTAAAATAAACCAGAGTTTTAATTATTTTCTTCCTATTAACCTCACAAGATGCTTCCCTCTGCAGTTCTGCCTGACTGTCTTATTAATACATGTTCTCATTTTTTAGATTCTATAATTTATCATCAGTCTGGCATTTTGAATTTTTTATATAGTTCTTGCATCCTTCTGTTTTGGACAGCTGATTATAAATTAATTGATTGACAATAGAGAGCATGAAATAACTATCCTGCTCTGTTGAACACTTTAAATACATTGTTGTTGTTCAATGATGCAGTAATTCTTTCTGTTTCTCCTCTCTTTCAGTGGTATTTTTAATACTGGACTCAAAGTATTTCCAGACCTCAACAAAATTCATTCATTTGATGTGAATTTTTTGCTGTAAGTATCTGTCCTCACAGCTGGTTAGAATATTGCCATCCTCAGACCACATGAAAATGTATAATGAAGGTTTCTGGTTTTGAGAAAAATATCATTTAAGTCTGACAAAGTGGTTTTCCTCAAGCAATATTTCAATGATCATTAGCACCAAATCTAGAAAATGCCAACTCACCTAGCACTACATGTTTGACCTGAATTGGAGACATGGCACACAGCACATTCATGATACATAATTTCTACAGGCCTTTTGCTTTTATTTTGTTTTTGGTTTTGCAATGGTTGTGCAATGAATTAATACGAAGTCAGAATAGTGTGACACATGGGACCTGAGCTGGCATACATCCCTCTAACATCAAGTCATCCTATCAAAATTCTTCTAACAAATTTGTGCTGGCATGGTGAAGACAACTGCAGAACAACTTCTTGAAGAGAGAGAATGAGAATGCAAATGGGGGCAAGGAGATCTCCCACTATTTTCCTTAGAGGTATTTCAGAAACAAAAATAAATAAAATAAGCAGGAGTTTCTTGGTATTTAAAAAGCACAGACAATATCCACCTGTGTTAATCTAAGTCAGAATTTTGAGTTGTAATCAAGCTGAGGAGGAAGAATACCGCAGATGAAGACTTACAGGCTGAGACAAGGTAAAAGTATCTTGGTCACTTCTTGGTCCCAGAGAGGAGTTAGAAATCTTATATTGTAGCAGTTTTCAGCTGGAACAGGCTTGAATGCTGGATGGGCTAGGCAAAAGGCAATTAAAAATGAGAAGTGTTATGTTAGAAGGTGATTTGTAAAGATGTGATTGATGATCCACTGCAGGCCTTGTTTCAGTGCTGCTAAGCAGTGTTTTTGGTCAAGAAGGGTCAGTTCCCACTGCATTCATGGTCTGCCACTGGCAAGATGAACCTCAGAGCAATAGAGAAATGCTGCTTGTTTTGCTAAAAAGTGTAGACCTGTAGGAAGCAATGAGAACTTCCCTTCCAAGGATCTTCTGAGACCAGAAATAAGCTTTGTTCTAACACACATTGATCTTGGCTGTAGGCCTCCAAGATTAAAACCTGAGTCAGTCAGAGCTCTGAGTGAAGTGTAGCTACATCTTAAGAATTATTAGGGAGTTTCTCAAAGACCAGAAGGGCTTCAGATTAGATTGAAAACTCTGCTAGATCTACTTCTACATAGTAGAGAGAACCAAGAATTGAACAGGCTAGATGAAACAAAGCAGTTTATACAACCATCTGTGTTCTTACTTCCAACTAACTCAGTGCCTTTCTAAGTGACAGAAAGCCAAATATTGTTTTACTTCTGCCTTGATATTTTTTAATAGCAGTAACTAACAAAAGATAAATATAGGTCTTATATGTTGCACTGAGTTTTTAAAGAATGGACCTGTACTTTCAAGAAAGATAGTTCTATTATATATATTTCTAAATATTGCTGTTCAATGAAAGATTTTTTGTTTCTTCCATCAAGAAAAATGCTCTTGAAAAATAATAGGTTTCTAAATAATTAATAAGGTATAGTTTGGGGGAAACCAATTCATTATATTACTATTTGCCTTTGAGGTCAAGCAACTTACAAGTAAACATTTATTTAGAAAAAAAGGAACCAATCTGCAAAATGTCAAACTGAAATAACTTGTGGTGGAAACCACCTATCAGGGAAAATTGCTTGGAATGAAAATGGTTGTAGTACTGTTCAGTGTTAGCACATATATGTGCACAAATGTAGCACAGAAAAGGAATTAAGTTATTTCTGGCACATGGGTAATTGTTAGGACTTCTCAGCCCGTGGACTTTATGCATGGGTCTTATTAGGCCATACCTAATCCATAAGCTGGAGAAAAAGAAACCTTTGCACAATATTTTCATTCCCAGACTATAGTATTATTCAGAAAAAAAACAGAAAAAAGGCAAAAATTTTGCTCTGCCTTTTGTTTCTACCAGCTTTTTCCTCTCTCCTTTCTCCAGTTTAGTAACAGTAAATCTCTTTAGTTTTCCTTTCTCCCTTTTGTTACAACAGAATTTTGGTGTGAAGATACATAGTACTTACTAAGAATGCAGAGTAGGATTTAAAAAAAAGTATTTAAGAAATGAGTAGTGAAACACTCCTTTGGACAAGAGGTGAGAAGAATCAGTAAGTTATTTCCCTTACTACTGAAAGAGATGTGCTAGATGCACTTCTGTAAAGTAAAATGTCTCTGTCCTGAATAATGTATTATTGGACATCTTATCTGAATTTAGAGAGCAGGATTTCAGCTCTAAAGCCACTGGGGTTGTTCAATTGACACTGCAGCTAATGTTTACTCACTCTGCTAATTCTCTGGCTCATGAGACCAGGGACCTGTCTGTGCCCTTAGCCACTATTATCACACAGGCTGGCACACCCCACCAGAACTACAAAACCCATTTACCTCACAAGCTGTCTTCCTGGGTGCTGGAATATGCTCAACTTTTTCATCCTACATGTATCTTCTGGCCTTAGATGTAACTTAACAGGTTATTATTTTAAACTTATTTATTTGAATAAATAAACGTAAATTTATAATAGAAGAAATATGGCAATGTTATTTCTTTTATAATATATTGATATTAAAGTACATTTAAATTAATTTATTTAAATAATTATGTTTTAAACTTCTATTTATTATCAAGGCAGAGAACAATAATAACAAAGCTGTTCTCCAGATGCTCTGTTGGGCAGATGTTTGATTGTGATATTTTGTCTCCTTTTTCAGTGAAATTGCAGATAATCCTTATATGACTTCAGTGCCTGCAAATGCTTTCCATGGGCTTTGTAATGAATCTCTAACCCTGTAAGTTCTTCCAGTTTAAGGCACAAGGCAATCACCTCTCTGGTAATTGCCTATGGGAAAATGTTTAAAAATAAAATTACTCCTGTCCTACTCTCTAGTAGTTTGTAACAGAGAAACATCACAGACAGACAGACAGACATATTCTAGTTTGCATAAATTCTGTACTTTGACAGCTATTTGAGTCAGTCCTACTCCTTTCTTTAAACTGGCTTGACTAAAGTAGTTTTTCTATGATCCTAGTGTCAGTGAATGTTTATATTTGAAAAAAAATCAAAGGAGAAAGTCTGCAAACTTCTCCCCCTCTAACGCTTCATCAGGGTTATAATTGTGTCTAACTTTTTTGCAACCTGAGTGGTACATACCATGGAAACTAATGGATGGCAAACATCAGAAGAGTCATATTTGGAAGAAATTTTTAAAATAAAGTTCAGTAATGCAAGTCAGTCAATGTGAGCCACAAGAAAGGGTTGATGGAAGTAAAATTACTATAATGAGTTATGACTTGAAGTGGGAGGAAGAGCATTAGAATGCGAACAGATGAATTCTAAAGAAATTATAAAAAAATCCTTTTGCTCTAAGGGAGTAAAAGAATGAATTCTAAAAATTTAAGCCATGCCTGATAGTAAGATCAGACCTTTTTTGCTAGTTAGTTCCTTTAGCCTTCCTTAATCAATCCTAGCAGGATTTTGTTTCCTTGCTTTTAGTTTAAGTGTGGGAAAATTATAGCAAAGTGGTTTAGTCCATCATTGCTGTAAAAAGAGGTAGATGGCACACATGCCACATGGTATCCTTGATTTAGGTGCACTCAAGAACACTTCTGGGCATGTGTTTAACCTTGCACAATAACTACTGCTTCTTCAAGAGATTAAACTAGCCATCCATAAATGTGCTTTGCAATGAAAAATGATGCATAAAATGTTAGGTATTCGTGTATTGAAGCAGGCCAGAATACACTGATGTAATTTGTTCTTTGCTTGCAGTAAACTCTACAATAATGGTTTTACCAGTATTGAAGGCCATGCTTTTAATGGGACAAATCTGGATGCTATGTAAGTAGCAGGTAATTCTGTTCTTTCAGAAGAAAAAACCCAAACTTCTCTGCTGATTTGAGGCTCTGAAATACATATCTTATTTTAATTACTTTAAAGGAGCCAAGAGAGGATGTTAATTTAAGCCAGCAGTAACAGTATCATTCCTTAATGTCTTTTGCAGTGTGCTTGCATTTAGTATGTATATTATAGCTCAGAAATAAAATCACAAGTAATTCCATTGTGAGTCTTGTTCTGGTTTGAAGCTACAGTAAAACTTCATTTGATCAGTACCTTTTCTAAGACAATTTAGAAGATAATTATGCTTTTTTTGTTTTTTTTTTTACAAGACTGATTTTGTTAGTAAGTGTAGCACTGATAATGGTAGCAGTTTTTTCACAGGTGTCACCTACCTGCAAAAAAGAGAGTGGTGTAAGGTGCTGGGAGCAATTCAGAGGAATCAGCCACTTACACTGGAAATGAGATGCACATCTCAAAAGCATGAATCAACCATTTCATATTTCCCTGCAACTTTTTATTGTATTTTCTGAAAAAATAACATTTAATGGGTATTTACACCATACCCAAAATCATCTGCCTCAATCATTAAGAGAGAATAAATCTCAATTCTAGAGACTCCATTCACTTTGGCAGAGCTTACTCTTGTCCTGCAGAGGCTTGACTGAAAAGTCTGTCACTCTCATGAGTAAAGAGATTTCTTCATTGTGGGCTCTTAAATTAACCATAGAGACATAAGGATAGATATGATTATTTTTAGTACTTTATTTTAAATTAGGCTTAAATTCTATAAGAATTCCATAAGAGCATCCTTCACATGATCCTAATCTTTCCAAACTGCCTATTTTAGCTTAGCAGCTAGCTAGACTTAAAGTCTGAAAGGTTTGAGTTAAACCAAAGATCTGGAATAGATCTGATTTTATTCACACTAGTTCAGTTACTTTGAACTTTCACATGAAAAAGGAAGTTTTCCATGATGACATAGTGCTTGTACTAGTGCCCACAGAAATCGCAAGATGTAAAATATGGCAAAAATAAAGCCAGTGTCTTGACTGAATCCTTCTAAGCTGCATGCAGCAATACTCAGAAACTTTACAAGTCTTAGCCAATAGATGAACTGTGTTGGCTCTTCCATTTCATACATTTTGACAAAACATGGGTTGGACACTCTTTTGTAGCAATTTTTCTTTATGCTTCTCTCATAGAATGCAGGTGCTATTGCTTCTGTCTTCTTTGGAATTCTCCTTTTTATTTAAAATCAAAGGAAAATGTAGTTTTAGATGATCTGGAGTCCTAAACATCTGCTTTATTGAACTGGGAAGGAGAGAAGCAGACAGCACATACTAGCCTCTGTAGATACTGCTTGTTTATTTTTAGGAAAAAAAAATTGTAATTAGTATTCTTTAAAGATATATAAGTATTTTTTAAGGCTAAGAGTAGAGGGCTTTACAGAGACATCTGGACAGACTTGAGAGCTGGGTGATCACCATCTATATTAAATTTAACAAGAACAATTGCTGGATTCTCCACCTGGCATGGTGTAATCCTGGTTATACATACAAAGTGGGAGGCTGGAGAGCAGCCCCACAGAAGTAGATCTGGGGCTCCTGGGTACTGGCAAGTTGAGCACAAGCCAGCAGTGCCCTGGCAGCCAGGAGGGCCAGTGTTGTCCTGGGGTGCATCAGGCACAGCATCACAGCCAGGCAAGGGAGGGGATTGTCCTGCTCTGCTCTGCACTGGGGCAGCCTCACCTCGAGTGCTGGGGGCAGTTTTGGGTGCCACAATATGAGCAGGATATCAAATCCTTAAGTGTGTCCAAAGGAGAGCAGCCAAGATGGTGAAAGGCCTTGAGGGCAAGACTTATGAGGAGTGGCTGTGGTAACTTGGCTTGCTCAGCCTGGAGAAGGGGAGCAGGAGGGGGGGGATCTCATGGCAGCCCACAGCTTCCTCAGGGGGGGCAGTGGAGGGGCAGGGGCTGATCTCCCTCTGGTGACCAGTGATAGGAGACAAGAGAACGGAATGAACCTGCATCAGGGGAGGTTCTATTGGACATTAGGTGAAGGTTCTTCACCAAGAGGGTGGTCAGTCACTGGAACGGGTTCCCCAGGGGAATGGTCACAGCACAGAGTTCAAATTGCATCTGGATGATGGTCATAGTTAGGATTTTGGTTCTCATTGTCCTGCAAGGACTAGGGAGTTGGACTCCATGATGCTTATGAGTCCCTTCCAACCTGATATGTTCTACAATTTATGATCCTAAGTGAATCCTGGCAGAGACTGGCCATGATGCACTAGTCAATCAAATTTAAAAAGAAAAAAAAACCCAACAAACAACCAACAAAATAACTAAAACTAGACTTATGTTCATGGGTTTATCTACCAGCAACAAAAATGGTTTATTACAATAAACACTTTTCTCATAATTAAATTATATGACATTTACTTGGAGCAGAGCACTATTCTAGATGTACAAGGTAAACGAGAGAGCTGAACATGAGTGGTAAAGACTTTATCGTTTTATAAATTATATTGAAATTTCTAAACTAATTTTCTGAAGTAGTTTGGTTACCATATGACAGGATAAAGTATAATTTTGCTAAGTGCAAGCTTGGAGATTTGTTGTTCTAGCAGCAGCATTAAGTTAATGTAAGAAGCAAATACTTCATTTTCTCTATTCTGACATTTCTAATTTGAACTCCTGTTTATCTACCACTGTATAGTGAAGGAAGTACCTGTTTTTCTCTGGGTCTGATCCAAGAGCATTTGAATTTAACAAAAATAGAGCAAAAATAAACTAACAGAAAAAGGGTGAGGGAAATTTGAATGTGTTTTGAATTGCTATCTCAAGGACAAAAATAAGTAAAAAAGCAAAACAATCAAAAACAATAATAAATTTTTGGCAAATTATTAAAAAACTTCATGTTCCATCCATAAATCAGAAGACATTTTGGGAATCTTGGAGGCTACCTTCTACTATGCATCATGCCTTTCTACCACTCTTGCAGTATTAAAATGCCTATGTAATTAGAGGGGGCCAAAAAATTAATGCAAGTATAGGTGAAAAACCATGGACAAAGGGTTTGCATTATCATAATGAATAATAGCACTCCCTAGTTGATCTTGTCATCCAACAAGGATCAATGTTTAACAGCAAACCACAGTATTGCTGTGTAAGTTTTATAAGGGCAGGGGAGTCAGGAACCAGGAACGAAGGGCTGAATGACACTTTTACTGAAAAGCATTCATCTGACACTTGAATCCATCATCTTAACCCATCATTAAAGTCCTAAACTGCATCACTCCTGCAAAGTAGTGCTGCTGAACCAATGTTTATTTCTGTAAGGTAATTGGTGAGGAAAGAAGGGTTTTAAAATATATTTTCAGCGAATGGCAAAATATATATGTGATGAGCTTTTACAGATTTATCTAAATTACTGAAGTGGAAAGTGTGAGATCTCAAAATCTAATCACAAAAATAAACTCCAAAAGAATATATTTACTTTAGTACACACTTTCAGGGTTCACTTATAATGCTTGGCACAGCTCAGAGATAAGATAAACAATGGTGTGGAAAAATCATTTGATGAATCCTTAGTACTGCTCACTTGGATCTTTTTTGCCTGTTCTCCCTTTCTTTAACCTTCATTTCATAACCCAGCTGGATGCATATGTTTTACATAGCACTTGAAATGTCCTGTTAGTGTTTTGTGCCCTCAGAAGGTCCTGCTCAGCATCCTGCAGTTACGTTGTTTTCTGGTGTGGTTGAGGCTTAACACAATAATTTTCCTACTTACCCCTGACCCTGAGTCCATAGAGACTTAGACACAAGTATAGGTGGTTTACTGCTCTGACTGGATTGAAAAACGTGAAAAACTGCTTTCATTTACTTACACCACTACAAAAACATCAGCATCTCCTACTCCAGATTCTGCACTTAACTGCCACAGATTTCCTGCAGTTTGCACTGTGGTTTTCATGTGCATCTTCTTGCCATCCACCAACATCCCCAAATTTTGATTATTCTAGTGTCCCCACTGAGACTAGATATTACACATCAACTATGTGATTTCCAAAACTCCACAACATGGAGGAAATTGTTTAGACATGTTGATACCACTGTTGTGGTTTTCTCTTCTGCAGGGAATTTAAATGACATTCTGTATCATTTAACTATCAGTAACAGCAGGATTAATGGCATTTTCAGAAGGAACTGACTCTAAATAAGCTTTTTTGGTCAAATCAGTATTTACCAAAGCCTTATTCTTTCCATCTAAAAGCAGTACCTATCAAAATAAAAGGGCCTAAGCAACTGAAACCAATTAGCATCAGGAAATTGTACATTCTGATGGGCTTGACTCATTGATGTGAAAACTGGCAGCTAACACTGCAGCCCCTCCTTAGTAACACATGGTTCTGTACTTCCTAAAGTCTCTAGCTGTTTCTATTTGTAACTTTGAAGATTTTTATCTGGCATATCAGCTATTATATTTCAGGTTTATTAGTCACTACGGTACTCAAACATCAGGGGAAAATATTTCAAAATTGGACAAGCAATTAAGTGGTTGTATAATAGTGTCTAGTTACTATAGCAGACAGGTTTTATTAGGTTAAGCAGGTTTTTATGTCCTTCAACACTACAACTTAGATGTTGAATTCTTGGATTAATTCTTAACCATTGCTCTGGTTTTAATTTTTGTATTCATTTTGCAGACAAAATCATAAAGAAATTTGCACACTAAAGGAAATTATGAGAACAATAGTGTGCCATTTACAGAATATGAAAATCAGTTCTCAGAAAACACAAACATCAGGTGATGCTAGAATGCCATATATTAATAAAGAATGAAAGCTTATTTCAAACAACAGCTGAGAAGGTGATGTAAACTATTTTCCTCTGTAAGAAACAAGGCTTAAGGCATAAGTAATGTCCAATGAGTAACATGCCAGAAGCATTACTTGGCTCCCTAAGACTTTCTGTTATGTAACCCAGATCTCATTTCTTACTATGGGGACCAATATAAGCTTATATCCCGTGAATGTTATGAAAAATTTGCCAATTACTTCAACCAGGACAGGATTAGAATATTTACTTCATTTTTTCCACACTACAGCTTGCCAGCTGGGCAAGGGAAGGGATTGTCCTGCTCTGTTCTGGTGTGGCCTCACTGTGAGCAGTTTTGGCCACAATATAAGAAAAGATATTAAACTATTAGAGTGTCCAAAGGAGGGGTGGGTGGTGAAGGACCTTGAGGGGATGCATGAGGAGCAGCTGAGGTCACTTGCCCTGTTCAGCCTGGGAGAGACTGAGGGGAGACCTCACTGCAGTTACAACTTCCTCACGAGGGGGAGGAGAGGAGAGGAGACTGATTTCTTCTCTGTGGTACCCAGTGACAGGAGGGAATGACCTGAAGTTGTATCATAGGGGTTTAGGTTGGATGTTAGAAAAAGGTTCTTCACCCAGAGGGTGGTTTGACACTGGCACAGGCTCCTCAAGGAAGTGGTCACAGCACCAAACCTGGCAGAGTTCCAGAAGTATTTAGACAAGAGGCACATGATGTGATTCTTGGGGCTGTTCTTTGCAGGGCCAGAAGTTGGATTTGATGATCCTTGTGGGTCCTTTCCAACTCAGAATGTTCTGTGTCTCTGAGAACTTCACAGACACCGTCTGACATCTGTTGTGACCATCTCCCTGTTGCACTTTTTATCTTACTAGCTACATCACAAGCTAACTTGCCAATGTTTATAATGGGGTACCAAACATCCCACTCTTTCCTTGCTGTACTTATAACAAAACTTTGATCTTAACTTTTGGCCTGTATATAGAAACTTCCACTTGACTATGGAGATTTTAAAGCATTTAAAAATTTTATTGAACTCACAACATGGAGGAAATTGTTTTCCTGTTTGTTCATGATGTGTTCCATCATGTAATTCCCCATACCCCATTCTGATGAAAGAAAACAAACTATTTGACATCATCCTCACACACATGTACTTGAAGATAGTGTGTATGCATGTGCCCTTATGAATATGACAGTGAGAGAAAAACATTGGAATAAAGATAAATAAATTAGCAAAATAAAGTATTTGTTGGGGAATTTAATTGCTTTTCAAAATGGAAAACCTGTCTTTTGTTTCTTGGGTACACACAGAAAATGAAGTAATTGATTATGCTTCAATATGTGGTTGGGAATGGATGGTCTTTATACATATTGCTTTTGTACCTCTGTGCAGGCAAGTAAACTCAAGATCTTCGGTAACCTATGGATAATTACTTCCAAATGACTATATTCTGTTTGTTTCTGCAGCTATCTGCACAAGAACAAATACCTCAAAATTATCAATGATGATGCATTTCTGGGAGTGCACAGTGGACCAACTCTACTGTAAGTAGGTGAAAATGAACTAGAGAAAGTTTTAAAAATAATACTGTTTTAGCTTACAATTTCTTTACAACAATTAGCATCTGAGCACCAGGGACTGGAATGGCATGTTTACAAAAATAGTACCAGCAACAAAGCCTGTGCTTTAGGGAACTGATTTATGAAATGCTTACATCCTACATTACACATACTGTTCCTACCAATTATTCTTATGAAAGATTCTGTACTACAACCTGTCTTATGGCTGTACAATAATAATACAAAAGAAGGTCTCTTGTACCACACATGTAAAAAGGCAATTGAAAGAGAAGAAAAAATAATTTTAGACAAAAAAATAGTTACTTCTGATGCTCTTCTTTTTTCTCATGTTATTTGGCTTCCAGTCTGATTTTATAATCCTCCAAAGTACTTTTCACTTAAATTAGGAATCATAATGCAGAATGAAAATAAAACCTTAAAGAAGCTAAGAACTTCCAGAAGAATCACATCCCCTGTCTCAAATTGTCTAGTATGTAATGTAGTGCCTACAGTTGATCACAGGGAGAACTGAAATACTGAAGGGGGAATTTCTTCCTCCACTACAAAACCAGATGATGCTGGCAGTGCTCAGTCCATGTAAGATCAAGTTTTATTTTCTGCTCTTCAGGAAAACAGCTTAATCATAGCAGAATAACTGTATTTTTCTTGGACGGAATCCTAGCAGCTACCTGCAATAACAGAAGGTTCAGAAGTCATTCTTTTTCTTTCAGAATCTTTTCAACTCCAGAAAATCAGTCTGGCTCCAGCAGATGAGAGCCTGCAGAAGCACAGATCTTTGACTCTTGATTATTGTATTTAAAGCTGGCAGAACCTACTGTCTGGAGTTCCCTATATGCACTCTTCAGATGAGATAGGAATTTATGGTAGTTGGAATGTGTACCCCAGAAATCCTGTTTTTTTTCTGATCAGGATTTCAGCAGCAACAGCAACTTAAAGGCTGAAATACAGACCACAGACTCACCCTAATGGGGTAATGTTCCATTTTGGCTTTAAAAAAACCCAATGAGAAAGATTTAACTACAAAGAATTGTGCCTGACTATATGTATGTTGGGTGAGTTTGGCCATGGTCTCAGACCACCTAATTAAACATACTCAAGTATTGGAAAGCTAGGTAATTTTTTTTTCAAATTTTCAGTTTACACCAGCAGAGGAAGCAGGGATTGTGCTCACTGAATAGAGGAAAACAGATGTCAGCAATTCTGGTTCCTTTGTCACTGTTGTATACTCAGATGTATGTGGATGTATATACACCAATTGCTCCCTTCAGAAAAATATTTTAAGAGTATGATGACAGTACATTGCTCTTCACCTCAAAATGAAACCTTGGCAAGGATTCAGCAACTCGGTGGACCTGATTTACTAAATGCAACAAGAGCTGCTGCCTAGAGCAAAAGTTCAACAGAGTATAACAAAAATACAATCAGGTTCATTATTCAATTAGCTTTTGAGCAGAGTCCAAACCCAAAATGTTACAGTCACACAAGATACATGTGAGTAGTTAATTATCTATAGGATGCAGAAATGTTCTTTAAAGCATCATTTCTCAATCTAGGAATGGTTCCTCCCATGGGACATAAGCAAGTCTTTGAGCAAGAGAAGCACTCTTTAATTTTTTGCTAATCAAACAATGCTTATTTTTAGATTTAAAAAATCTTTCAGTAGAGTCAAAATAGTATCTGTAGTTTAAGTCCACATATTATATATTTTATGCTTTACCTATTCCAGTTGTCAGAAAATTGATATGATTAGATAAAAATTCTCAATTGTACTATGAGGCATTCAATCTCATTTTCTTAACTACCTGTCTTTTAAATTATTGCTATAACTGGATTTCATACTACAAGTGCATGCTTCCAGCAATATAAACGATTATTGATAAAAGCTATTATTACTTAGATCTAGTTCTGAAATACTGACTTTATAAAACCAACTAAGAATTAGACTGAAATATAATAACCCAGGAAAAAAGAAAAAAAAAATCTGAGCAGCTGAATATCTGTTTAACACTTCTATAATATACAGTTGGTTCAGAAGACAACATCCATGAATTCAAAAGCTATGTTTTATTCCCACATTTACCTGAACATCTCCAATGTCTCCCTAACATTCAATATAATGTGTAAATTTCAGCTGAGATAAGCAACAGCCTAGAAACACAAGAAAATATGTGAGGACAAAACAAAACCACTACCAAGCCAAAATGTTGAGATTGGTTGAGAGCACTTTGGTTGCTGTTCCGCCTCACAGTGTAGAACTCTACACAACCACTCCCAGTACCTGAGTGGGCTCCAGACCATGGCTACTTAAAAGCTGAAGTCTGCTCTGGCTCTAGGCTAGCTGAGAATGTTGCTCACTTTTTCCATAATCCTGAGCATTTGACACCTTCCACAAGAGTGTGTCTGCCTGTTTCTGTCTCAACCCTGTGGGCATTTGTCAAAGGCCTTGTAGAAGTCCCAGGAGACTTTGAGCAGATCATAAGCACAACAGTCAGAGTAGTTTGCAACGCAGGACTTATTTTTACAAAAGCCCCTGACCTTCCCCAGGTATATCATAGTCAGTGGTGGCTTGTTTGCTGCCTTTCTGCAGGAGAGCAAAGCTGAAGGTTCCATGACTCTTTTACCAGTTCAATTACTTCCTCCTTCAGCTGCTTCAGAACTTTTCTGGTGAAAACCATCCAGTCCTTTTGACTTGCTATCATTCATTTTATCAGTTTCCTACCTAGCCTGTTTCATGGTCGCTTCAGTTTGAGACAGATCCTCTTGACAAGTCCATCAGACCTCTTGCCCATTCTCTTGTGTTTCTTTAATGGTGCAAGCTACAGCTTAGCAGTGCCAGCAAAACACTCCTATGAGCAATGTAAGCACTGCTGTGTTTAAGCATCATCTTAGTTATCAATATGATTGGATGTTAATGAGACAGACGTAACTGCAGTCAGTTCCCATTTTTCTCAGCAGACCAAAATCGGGACTGATCATCCTTGACTGATTGGGACTGACCATACGTGGCTGATCAGGGCTTGGTAAGAAGCAACAGGACAAGAGGAAATCACCTCAAGTTGTGCCAGGGGAGGTTTAGATTGGATATTAGGGAAAGATTTTTCACAGAAAGGCTTGTAAAGCATTGGAACAGGCTGCCAGGGAAGTGGTGGAGTCATGGCCCCTGAAAGCGTTCAAAAAATGTGTGCATATGGCACTTGAGAACACAGTGAACATGGTGGGTGCTAGGTTGATGCTTGGACTGATGAGCTTAAAGGTCTTTTCCAACCTTAATGATTCTATGATTCTAAACACTGGCACACAAAGATCATTCAGGAAAAAGTATCATCTCTATGAATGCAGGCACAGATACTATAGTCTGGACAACTCCAACTACTTGGATTCACGTGGCTCTGAGGATTAGTAATTATTTATAAATATTTTCAATCTAGTTTGAAGACAGCTGCTATGCTGCTTGAAGTAGATTGTGAGTCTGATTTGATAATCATCAAGACTAGATTTGTAAGGTAAAAAAAAAAAAATCCCTGAGAATCCCACACTTTGCTCTTGGCCAGCTGACACACACACAACAAAGTGTGGGCCCAGGTAGAATAACTAAAAAATTATCTTCCACTGGGAGACAAATTATCACCAGACTCCCAGGAAGCTTTTTGATTTGCAATAGCAGTACAGAGAGGTCACAAGACTTCTTGCTGGCAGACACCACATACCAGCAGTTTAGGGACTTCCCAAACTGGAAACTTCCCAAACTTCTGAGCCATTGTGTTTAATATAGCCCATGGATGGGACAAAATATATATTACTAGCTCTGCACCATAATTAATCCTAAATCAACAAGAACTTCAAGGCATCTGTTCCTGTAACTCTTCCCCAAGCTCCCCAGTATAAAACAGTGTTTAAAAACAAAACCTTCAATACCTGTCTGCTTAAATATACACCCATAGGCACATACACAAAAGAATTCACAGGATTTGGTAAGATAGAACAGAAATGACATAGTCTTACAACTAATTCTTCCAAGCCCTTTCTTTTCACTGAACAGATGTTTCTTTCACACTTTTTAACATCACTTGGTAACACTCTGAGTTGCCACAGACTTTGCATGTTCGCCTCTGCTCCCTGGGAAATTGCTTCCACATCTGGAGCCCTGCTACGCCCTTCTGTGTGCAGCTCTCCTGGAGCTGCAGCTCCATTCCCTGTACATCCAGAGAAGCTGCTCTCAGCAGCTGTTTCCAAAGCACGAGCCACTGTCCCTCCAGGTGTTCTTGCTGATGCAGACATTTCTGATGCGAATGTTACACAACCGTGAATAAAGCCAAACCAAAAAGGTACATTTGTTCTTGTTACTTTTTGGCCTACATGATGAATTACAGCACTGATTTTCACAATGATGCAATTGTGTGAAAAATTATGCCTTCTCTTATTTTTAAGTCTCTTGCCTCACATTTTTAAGTGTTCCAAAACTCATCTCACAAGAGTGAATAATCATTACCAATCACCTTCTTCACAATCTGCATGGCACTATAGTCAACTACTGCTGCTTCCAGACGTAGCTTTTCCCAAGACAAAAAGTCTTTATCTGTACCTTATTACTTCATATATAAACAACTTGATACTTCTGTCATCCTAGTTGCAACTTTCCATGCTCCTATTGTAACTGCATATACTATTTTTGGAACTGCAGATAATATTTCAGTTCTAGTCATACTAGATTTACAAAGTCAAGTTTTTTTCTCTATTCTATTTATTTCCCAAGAATTTTTAGCATTCTATTTTCCTTCAACATTACTAAAAGCACTGACCTGACATTTGCTGAGGACTCCAAGAACTTTCAAGAGTGCTAGCTAAATTAAACCCCACTGTCACCCATGTAAAGTTAAAATTGCTTTTTTCCTAAATGTATTTTACATTCATTATTTTTGAAGCATATTATTTTTCTGCTCAGTCACGTACTATCGCAGAAGCCTTCTGCTTCTTTAGACAATCAGGTTTAGGTTTCACTACCTTGTATTACTTTGTGCCAGAAACAAGCTTTGTCACAGCTACTCTCACTTCCTTCCCAGACTGTTCATGAGTATTTCAGTAGCATCAGAGCCAGCCTCGCCTCTGTGGGCCCTGCTGCAATGACCTCTATATTCAGATACCAATTAACTTTCCATTCTTCCTCTAGCATGAAATCTTGTCATCTGTTCTCAGGCTTTTACCCTGCTCTTTTATTTTTCAATTAATCCAGGAGAGACATTCCCCTTGTCACATAACAGACTAGTTACCTCAACAGCCCTTGATATCTGATTTTGTCAAGGCTTGTCAGAATTCCCAACTCGTTGGACAAACAGGATCATCTTTCTCCATAAGCTTGTGCCAGTATATCTTCAAATAACTCTTAAGGTTTGTGAGTTGTAATTTCCCTTTCAAAGAGTCTTAGCATCTCCCATCACAGAGTGTTTAACCTACCTGCAGATGGCTGCCACAACCATGAGAACTTGATGGAGACCCATGAGGGTTGCTGAAAAGCCAGCCTTGTCTTGGTAAGGTCTATCCCAAGATCTAATTTACCAAGGTGTAAATTTGCTGCAGAAGAAGGAAGAGCACTGCCAGCAGGTCAGGGGAGGTGATCCTGCCCCTCTACTCAGCCCTGGTGAGGCCACAGCTGGAGTGCTGTGTCCAGTTCTGGGCTCCTCAGGACAAGAGAGACTGGGAGCTCCTGACACAGGTCCAGTGGAGAGTAACAATGATGATTAAGGGACTGGAGCATCTCTCTCACGAGGAAAGGTTCAAGGAGCTGGGCCTGTTCAGCCTTGAGAAGAAATGACTGAGAGGCAACCTCCTCATACATCTGAAAAAATGTCTTTGTTGTGAGAGTGCTCAAATGCCATAAGATGTTGCTAAAGAGGCTGTGGAGTCTCCTGACATGGAGATGCTGAGAAGTCAATGGGGAACAGCTCAGAGCAACCTGCTCCAGGTGACCCTGTTTGGATCAAGGAGATCAAACTGAATGATTTGGAAACTCAACTACTCTGTTATTCTTTAGAAGGTAAAATGATAGCAGGCAATATTCAGACTCTTCTAAGAGCCAGTTCAGGCTGTTGGTAGAAATACCTATCAAAAATTACTCCAGGAGAACAAAAAATAATTTCATGTAGTTGAAATTAATTAGTTGTGACGTATTAAAGAGCATATGATAGCAAGGGAGCTTTTAGAAGTGAAAAAGTCCTCCTACAAAAAGGAGCAGCATTTTCTAACTCAAAAACAAATACAAACAAACCAAAAGGAAAAAAGAAACAACAGAGCAAACCCAAATGTTGTAGACATTTAAAAGTTGTTTAAAACATAAAATTAGTTCTAATTTCCTTTTGGGTGCAAGAAACCAGACAGTGAGCAAGATTTCTAGAGGGATAAGAAAGTGTAGAAAAAACAGATTTATTATGAGGGTGTTCATGATAAAACAATGCTCAAACAATGAACTCTTTTTACAGGTTTACTTCTTCACAGATTGTAACTCTAAAAACATCTTAACTTCAAGTGTCACTAGAAGAGGTTTTGGGACAAAGCAAAAACTGAGTAGAGAACACTAGCAGGACCAGGTGACACTCACCTGGCAGTATGAAAGGAAAGCCACCTCCCCATCAACTGTGCATCATCTCTCTCATGAGTCCACCTCAGCAGACAAGTAGAAAGCAACAAACATAATACTCAGTTTTCTGAGAGATTCAGGATGGACTACAATAGATTTTTATTTCAGTATATAGAGAATATTCTTATAGGAATTGCAATGCTTTCTATTAAAGTGTGCCAATAGGTTAAAATTAAACCAAGGAAGTCTAAGGGAATATAACTCTTCCAATGGAAGATGTGATTTCTTTAAAGGATTTTCAAAACTGTGTGGTTGCATATGTATTTGTATCTGTTTGGCTTTAAAGGTGTAATTTTAAAAGTCATGATATTTCTTTATAATACATATTCTGTGCTAAAAGACATTAAAGACAAGAGCTTTAAAAGACAGTGAAAATCATAGAGAAATGAACAGCCTTACTTGAATTTGAATGGTATCAGAACTCAGCAAGGCAATATGAAATCCCCACCTCCTCAGGATTTTATTTTTATTATAGAATTCTATGAAACTCCTGGAGAACAGTAACAATCTGAAAAAAAATCTGATCTAGTCATCTTTTTCTTTCTTAGGGACATCTCCAGAACAGCTGTTGCCAACCTTCCAGCCAAAGGATTGGAAAGCCTAAAAGAACTAATGGCCAAAAATACGTGGAATTTAAAGAAATTACCAGCTGTAAAGGTATTTCTTCAGCTAATGCGAGCTGACCTATCATACCCAAGTCACTGCTGTGCTTTCAAGAGCTGGAAAAAAAAAAGTGGGTGAGTTTCACTAACTGGCATTTATTTTTTAAATATATCAGTAAAGACAATGTTGATAAAAATATATCTATTGGCACTTTTGTAACAATTTTTTCTAGGTATAGACAATGTTCTTTGAAAGAGGTTAAAATTGCAAACTGGCAGAAGAATTTTTTTAAAGACCTTTTGCAGCAGTTCCTCCTCTTGTTGAGCCCAGAATTAAAATGAAAAAAAAAAAAAAAGGGTAATATGCTACAGCAAGGCCTGGAAATAAAGTGTTGGAGAGGTTATAGCCTCAAGTCTCATGTTTTCTAACTGAACAGCTGTTAACTACTGAAATTTTTTTGACTGCAAATACTGCTGCATCACACCATAAGGTACAGAATTCCAAATTGCTGCACTGCTAGTTAGCTGAAAAGAAGCTACTGAACAGAATCTAGACTGATGGAAGTTTCTGGGAGAAATTGAATAGTGAGCAACAGTGAAAAATAAAGTAATATTTTATGTATTATCCAAGAAGTTATAAACAGCAGATAAATGTCTTCTTACCTACTAAGAATGTAGATCTCAAAAAAGAAGATCGATTATGGCTGTCAAACAGGTGAAATTACTACTGGGGATAAAATTAAAAATACAGTTAAATAAAAATAACCGAGAAAAGCTATCGTACATTTTATGGTCTGTTAACAAAAATATATCCAATCACATTTTTATAGGCACATTTTCATTCAGGATGAATTGTTTTTTGAAACATTCCCTTTGTTCACATGCTGTGCACCAGTCAGACTGTAAATGCCAGCAGTGATTTCCCCCTGTACTCTTTCAGGATCCTGGAGTACTTGATGTGTAACCAGAGCAGCCACAGCTTTCATAAGAGATCAGTCAAGAGTCTCAGAAACCCATTTTACGAAGATTATGCAGAATACACAGACCACACTAATGCTGTGTATGACACAAACACCAAGTTCACAAGCTTTCATGAAAATCCCCATTATTACATTTTTTTGGAAGAGCGTGGAGAAGGAAATCTTGGCTTTGGCAAAGAGCTCAAGAACCCTCAAATGGAAGATGTCCAGACCTTTGACAGTCATTATGACTATCCTGTCTGTGGAGGCAATGAAGACGTAATATGCACGCCAGAGCCTGATGAGTTTAATCCCTGTGAGGATATAATGGGATATCAGTTTCTGAGGATTGTGGTGTGGTTTGTGAACTTGTTTGCCATCCTAGGCAACATTTTTGTCCTTTTCATCCTTCTCACGAGTCATTATAAACTGACTGTACCTCGCTTTTTGATGTGTAACTTGGCCTTTGCTGACTTTTGCATGGGGTTATACCTCCTTCTGATCGCTTCAGTGGATCTCTACACCAGGTCAGAGTACTATAATCATGCCATAGAGTGGCAGACCGGGCCTGGCTGCAACACAGCTGGCTTTTTCACGGTCTTTGCCAGTGAACTTTCTGTGTACACCCTGACCGTGATCACCCTGGAGCGCTGGTATGCCATCACCTTCGCCATGCGGCCCGACCGGAAGATTCGCCTGCGGCACGCCGTGCTCATCATGCTGGGAGGGTGGCTCTCCTGCATCCTGCTCGCCCTTTTGCCCCTGCTTGGTGTCAGCAGCTACAGCAAAGTCAGCATCTGCCTGCCTATGGACACTGAAACACCAGTGGCTGAAGCCTACATTGTCTTCGTTTTAATGTGTAACATTATTGCTTTTGTCATCATTTGCGCCTGCTACATAAAAATCTACATGACTGTGCGAAACCCCCAGTACAAGTCAGGGGACAAAGACACCAAAATTGCCAAGCGGATGGCTGTGCTGATTTTCACAGACTTTCTGTGCATGGCTCCCATCTCTTTCCATGCTTTATCTGCCATTATGAACAAACCATTGATAACTGTCTCCAATTCCAAGATTTTGTTGGTACTTTTCTACCCACTCAATTCTTGTGCCAACCCCTTTCTTTATGCTATTTTCACCAAAGCTTTCCGCAGAGATGTGTTTATCCTGCTAAGCAAGTTTGGTATATGTGAGCATCAGGCTCAAGTCTACAGAGGTCAGACAGTCTCAGCCAAAAACAGCAGTGGGTCTTATGGGCAAAGAATCAGCCGAGGGATAGGTCAGGTTCTTACAAGCATTCAAGACCCAGTCAATGATTACCTTCCTGCTGTGACAATGCAGAACCAAATTCTCATGGAAGAATGCAAGCAAACTGAGCTCTAACATCTCAAAGTATCACAGCCAAAACCTGGTCAAGAGGTGATTGTGCATACAGTGAGTCAAGTGAGAAGATAATATTGTCCATATCCTTTTCCCCTAGGTTAGTCTTTGCTATAGCTGAAAGTATCTCTGGAGTGGTCTTCTTTCACACAAACCACTTATTTGTACCTCTTATCAGTGGAGGGCAAAACACATAGTCCTGTTGATAATTCTAGAAGTAGATGTGAATGCTTACCTAAATAGGAAGATTATATATAAATATGTATTTATATTTTACTCTCATCTTAAAAAAAAAATAAATAAGAAGCCCAAGAGTAAGACTTGGGGGTAGTTATATGACTGAAAAAAATGGACAAAATTGGATAATTAAAATCATATTTGAAAAAAAAATTAAAGGTTGAAGCTCTCAGACATCTTCATGTCAAAAGGTTGGGTTTTTTTTCTAACAGCAAATTTCTAAAACTTCCACCAGGCCTAAAAATGGAACAGATTTCTTCTCATTCTGTCATCCTGACCTGAAACAAATCTAGTCTTTTGTTTGCTGTTCTTGGTTTAGTTTGGTGAGGTGGGAAAACTAGCTTCATACTGCCTTTTAGTGGTAAAAGGCAAATTATCACGGATTTGGCAGCTGCTCGTAAGACATCAGGTAATGTTTCTACATTAGGGCATTTGTGTCCATTACTATCACTCTCTCACTTTTTAATAAATCTATTTAGGAGCTGGTTTATTTGAATTTGTTTTGAAGACCAGGCTACCCAGTCAAGTTAATGATGGTTGTTTGGGTTTTTCTGGATGACTGATCCAGTTGTTACCGTATTTCAGTGCTGTTTTTTGTGAGCATATTTATTGCTCTGAACACCCTGCAATTCCTGCTTTCTTACCACTTCTGCTGCCTCTACTTACCTCTCTCTCACAGGGTAGAACTTTCCTTTTAGCACTTTCTATGTTGAGCTGCCTCAAACCTCAACTTAGACCAAGGGAGTGGATCACACCTTTAGGTTCCTTCATGCCATACCGTTTATTGCATTGAAGGCTGACTTCTAGCTCCTCCAATGTGTTTTAAGAACATCTATCTTGTCGTGAGATCTGTTATCTCACCTTCGTAATGTTGGCAGCACAACTACAAGAATCACATAGTTATCCTCTGGCTGACCACAGGCTGGCTGTGGCTGGGACATATGCTCTCCACAGTGTGCTTAAGGAAATCTAAGCTCAGACACAAGGAACAACCCCCAGTATAAGCATTAAAGCATCCTTCTGCCCTGCCTGCTGCTAGATGGGGGCAGACCAAGGTCAAGCTTGGCTGTGCTCAGCTCATTCATACACCACAAACAAATGAATGGAGGCTTGGCCCTCCATCTCCTGCAGACATGAGGACTCGGGGTAGGAGCTGCTCTGCACCAGCTGCATCAACACTTGAGTGGCCTGAGTTCCTGGCTTTGCTGGCAGGATCACACCTGGTCCCAGCCAGCTCCACAGACTGGCTCTGCAGAACTGCTGCCAAGGTTACCATGGATCACTTCACTCATCTATTTGAGAGCCTTGGCATAAGAATGGAAAATATTGTGTGAATATTTGCCTTCAGGTAGGTATCTTTAAATTAATTCTGTAATAGCTATGCTGGTTTTCATGGAATTATAGTCTTTGAGGAACTATAATTAAATTGATCAGACAATAGTAAGGGCTTATATAATGTGATCTACTAGTATCCAAAAAAAACCTATTGGTAGAGCCCTTTGAACTGCTGGCTACTACAGCTGGAAACTGAGTGATTGCAAATGCCATGTATATACTCTATTTTATTCTGTATTTTCCAAATATTTAAAACTCAATTTGATTTTGTATTTCTGATTATAAATGAAGGCTGCTTCAATGAGCAGAAGCAAGGGCCTAGATTCATGAATTCCATGAGATGGTCTTACAGAAAATAAATAACCTATCAATGTTAATGCCATTTAAAAAATCTACAATATTGCATTATAGACTAATTTAGCTACTTATTTTGGGGGAGAGGCCTGTTTCCATTTTAGGTTGATTCTCAGCAAACTCTGAAAGCAAAACTGCTAAAATCCACGCAAATAATAATTTATTACCTCCTCTTCTGTAATCTGGAGTCACCTATTGTTACATCAGAAACAAAGACAGCTTCTTAAGTGCGCAGATCAGCAAAATTCCTTCCTCTTGAAACAGCTGCATTTGTAATGCTCTGGCCATATGTCCAAGAGTCCCATACAAACATGGGACTTTCCAGATGCAACACACCCCCTGCCAGGTTCTGCCACCCTTCTGATACTGGAATAACCTTTAAAGGGAGAAACAGTTTCCTGAGTGCCTTTATTTAGTATCTCAGCAGCAGCAAAGACAATCAAGCTCTAATGGACATTCATCCTACAGACTTCACAGACACTAGTGTACCAGTGGAAAAGAAAATCTAATCTTAAATCATATTCTTTTTCAGAAAGAAAGACAAAATAAAAATTTATGTTAAAAGTGTTTTTAAAAGTAACATGGATCTAAAACCAGAACATTTCTTTCACAGAAACTAGTAGGACTTCAGAAAGATGTGGTTTGTTGGACTGGTATAGGTTGTTTGTAAACTAATGCAGCTGTTTGCTGTTACTAATAGATGACAGATATATTTACATGTTGTTGAACATTTCTGTCTCTCATTATTGCATATACATTATGCCTGTTAAAAGAATTCTGAGATACTGCGTTTAGCAACAAAGGTTGATATTTCCAGTTTGTCTTGCATAGTCCTTCTTGAATTTAACTTGGTAAAAAATATTTCAGAAGCTCTTGGAAAGGTACAGGCAAATAGAATTTAAATAATTTATTTGCTAGATCTTTTCTTGCAGGTATTCTCTTCCATTCCTGCTCTGATCAATTCCTTGAGCCATTTTTGGGTTTGCGCACACCTTTATGTAATACTTGCTATTTTAAATCCATCTCAGCAAGCTGTATGATTTCTGGCATTTAGTATGTATGATCTCTAGAATACTTCAGGAATAATGCAAAGCATGGGAATAAAATGTTTTGTTTGAAATTGGAAGAGGCTCAACAAGTTTTCTTGGGAAATTTTAAAATATTTTTCCTATAAAATAAGTTAATACTATTTATTTTGCATTGAACTTCATTTTTCTCCTTGGCTGACCTATCCCATGATACACTGTCTGATGCAGGTTTGGGGGCTTTTAGCTCCATCACAGGCTGTGAAAGGGATGTCCTAAATGGCCATCTCAGACAGTGCAGTAGGGATAGAAAGGAACGGCAGTAGTACTCCTGAGCTCAGGGGTTCCACAACCATCATTCATTACATCCGAGATAACCTGAAAGAAAAAAAAGCTGTAAAGTTGAAATGGGGCCTTAGTTATGAACACTTGGAACTTTCTCTGAGCAATTTAATGGCTTCAGGTGACTTTTGGTAGTCTCTTCTCTCTCCAACAGAGAGATGTGGGTTTTTTATAGAGCAGGTATTGGTTCTAGATGACATCATCTGCAACAGGTCAGCTATAGTCAAAGGGCACATCCTGTCCTGTTATAGGTGTTTGGATTCTGAAAATAGCACAAGCAAAGATAAATTTCACATACTACCACAGCATTTTTGTTTATTAACATAAATGCCCTCTTGCTTCCTTTCTTGTGGGATAAATAAAGTATTAATGCTCTCATTACAGGAAAATCTGTACTAAAAAATCTCCTTAGAAAGAGAAGCTTGATTTGAGTAGAAGCCCTATGCTTATGTGTTAATATGAACCAAACCTTCCCTCCCAGGCTGTTTGGGAAGGCTGATGGGCAATAGCAGCATAATCTGTATTGTTCTTCTAACAGATGCCAGGCAACTGCACTCTAAAACCACTCAGTAATCAAATGGTCTTTGGGTTGCTGTTAAAATTGGACAGTGAGGCACAAAATTAGTTGGATATTATGCCTTTCCCTTAGGCACTCCCTCCTTTGTAGGTATTCTGAAAACATGACATTATAGTGCACTTACATGTAGGCTTTGTGGACTATGGCAGGAGACGCTGAAGGGCCCTCATCATGCCCTGGAACAGAAGATGGTTAAGAGGTCTTGGTGACGCACACCGGGAGATTCTGACATCGTCAACCTAGAATTCAATACATCTCCATTAAGCTGGAATACTCTTCATCTGTTTAGTCACTTCCATCTCACCGGACTAATTTTTGTGTGACTGGAAATCATGATGTGAAAGTAAACAAATGAAGGCTCTATGAGGTCAATGCACAGAGTATTTAATCAGAACCCATCAGCTCTAACTTCCTATTCCCATTCCACACCTGACCCCCTGTGCCCCCCTGTACACACATTGGTATGAATTTCGAGGTTCTCAGATAGGATATCAGTGCTGTGTAGTTTTGTAACTGCCTGGACTTAGTTTCCACTCTGAATACATTGGGTAACTATTCCAAAATGTGGAAAAGTCTCATGAACTGTAGCACCTGACTTGGACCTCATTGGGACCCTCCTGAACTTACTCCTTTCAAGAGTTTAACTTCTGTGGGATTAATATCAACAACTTGAATCTTACCCCACCTTTTTGTGAGGACTTTTCTGTGAGGTCTCGATTATATGCAACGCCAGGGCTTGTACTTGTGACCATCTCAAGTCATATCCTTGCTGCTGCACACCTGTGCAGTTCCACTGAAGCTCGTGAAGCTTTGATAACGGGTTCAAGGAGAAGGAACCCACAAATTTTGGTTCTTAGCTATTCAATATGCAGCTGCAATGAAGAATATCCTTTGGGTTAGTTTTCTTCTCTCTTAAGGAAAGAAATACGTTGTGAACATCAACTTAATTAACAACCCATATCTATGAGCTCACTAAAGTCATTAGAAAGTGACTGAAACTACTGGATTGTTACTCACATATATACTGTGATACTTTTTATAAGACCTACTTTGCTGTCTGAAAGAGCCTCTCTTTCAAACACTGAGACTGATAACTGACTGGACTGCCAAGCCCATGCTGGCTGTCTCACAGCTTCAGCTGAAATGACAGTGGCTTTTCTTTGAAAAGTGAAGAAAAACTGCAGTACTTATGTCTTTTATGAAGGCAAAGCTGCAACAAATTAAACCAGAGCAGTAACATGAGTTTTAACAAAAACCTTCCCACTGCAGTCTCTGAGGTGTTACCTAAATGTCTGTCTTCCTCATGGCCTGCTGCTGACATATGCAGGATAGCACTGAAATACCAAGCAGCACTGAAGCTGTATTTGTGCTGGTTTCAGTCTGACTGTAGTAAGAATTTCCTAAATTATATGTGGATTACTGCTGCTGCCTAGAGGGAGCTGTGGAAACAACAAATTAATTCTCTTTTAGCCAGCAACAGATTTCCAACTAAACCCTGCAATGGTCAGTATAAAGCAGCATGAAATGTCCAGAAGGGGAAAAAAAAGAGGTTTTCAATTCATACATACACTTCTCCTTTGACATGAAAGTAAGCTTGCAATCTCTCCTTGATTTTTGTTTTTTTTTTAAGGGCTGGCTACATTATTTTATCTTTTCCTCTGTACTGTTACCTCTTTCCAGTTTCTTTTTACATCTCCTTCCTCTGCTATTGGAAAACACCACACTCTATTTTAAGAATTACTTTATGTTTCCCACCTGCTCTCTGAAGTGATTTAGGCTACCTGACAACACAGGAACCTCTGAGAAAAATAACAAAGTAGTTTAAGGACAAGAAATCATTTAGGACAGAAAATGAAAGCTAAAAGATACTCTGAACAAAGATTATTAGTAATTTGATCTGGTAAATTTAAGAACTGCTCTACTTTCTCTCTGTGTACTCCCAAAACCAACTTCAGTGATACATGCAAAAACATCTGTGATAGGAATATACTTCACCTTTAAGCTACCTGATTTTTAATACCAGTATCACCATTACACTTAACAAGCCCTTTGTCAACTCTTTAAACATATAGGGAAATTCACTAGATGCTGATTTAATGTTTTAAGACTGAAACTACTTATTAAAATCAGACAGACAAATTCGGCCCACAAAAACTAGGATGTCAGAAATATTATTCCCAGCACCAATGCTTTTTCTTCATTAAAACCACGAACAAAGTGAGCTCAGGAGGAAAGGGCTTCCATCCTGCAACAATTTGAATTTTCTGAAACAAAAGGCAATCTGTGCCAAAACAAACCTACAAGCAGTATTCCCAGCGAGTGAATTTTGCAATAAATCCTTTTTAGAAATGCTGTATTGCCCGTAACACTTTGTTTCCCAGAATACATTACCTGTTGGAACCAGACAGCCCACCTAGAGTCAGCCAGTTGTTTCTCCGAGGGCAAAAGCCTCTATGAAATACTCAGATGCTGGTACAGCAGGACATATGAGAAGCCCTATCTGCAGGGGGCTCACAGCAGGATTCCTAGGAGAAATGGGAAAAATCAGGCAGCCAAGAGCCTAAGCAGAAAGGACTGTCTTCCTTATTTTGCTGGTCAAAATGGTTTTCCCCATCACAAGCAAGGAGGGCTGTTCTTTACCTTGACATTAAATCCAGCAGCTCCAGTACTCGTAAAGCAGTGTCCAGACTCTCCTGGGATTCCAACTGTCTAAATGTTCCAGACATTTAGATGGATTTTTCCACAACACTGTCTCCTTCGTTTGGTTCCTCTAGCAAAGGAAAAACATTTCTACCTTGACAGAATCACACATCCCCATGAAACATTTTTTGCTGTTATGAGATTATTATTTTTACAATTTAATGACAGTCCTTGTTTTGGATTTGCTACTGAAATATACTTACCCAAATTAAACACCATGCTTTCAATTTCAGTAAATTTTTATTCACCAAATTGAACTAAAAAGGAAAACAAAAACTAGATGTATTTTTTAAACAGCTATCATTAAAAAGCATATTAAAATAGCAGTTCATGAATATCTATCTTCAGAGAGCAGTTTTTGACCTATGGAATTGAATGGGCAATTCAGAATAATTTGTAATATAAAGCACTATTTGCATTTATTCTTTCTCCATATTATCTATTTCAGATAACCCCTCCTTCAGGAGTATACACATTTATACTATGTAAAAAAGTGTAATTACATAGGCACTTCACACAAAAATAACTGGGAAAGTCTTCACTCTAAAGAAAAAAATTGTCCTAAACCAAATTTTCTTAATGTTATGTATCCACACTGAAAGTCAAACGTGGTTCAACTGCAGTTCATCTGAGTGTACTACAGATGTCCTTACCTCTGAAAGGATTAGATTTTGACATAATCCCATTAGCGGTAAAGTACTGAAATCTGCTCTGAAAACAAGGGGCATGTCTTTAGCAGAGTATTTTACAAACAGAAATCTGCATTAGAAAAAACAATACACACTCAAAAGCTGATGCAGTTTAAGACAAGTTGTAAGGAATAATGTATAGTTGAAAATAAATGAGGATATACCAAAAGGTACGCTAATATCCCAAGATTCTTAGCCTCTCATACCTCTGCAATTACAATAATTAAGCCACATAAAAATCAGAAAAGGAAATTATGTGTTTTTAAATATACTTGATTTTGCAAAAAAAGAAATAATTTAAATACTTTGCTCAGCCACAGCTGGGAGAGCACAATTAACATTCAATTAATAACAATAACACTCTCATATTTTCTCACACAGATGAAATCTAGCTTTTTTTGTGTTTTAACTTAAATTTGCTACTAATTTGTCAGCATTCTGCTTTGCCTCCTCTTTTATCAGGGTACTTTTGAAAACCTTTTGGCCAAAACAACAGGCCATTTTTCTGATCTGTTTGTTTCTTATGTGGTATGCAAGCTACAACAGCTTGATCTCTTTTGGAAAAACACTGGATTTTTTAATAGTAAATAGTTATTTATCCAAAATCAACTCCAACTCCCTTTCAAGTAAGGCAAATTTTATGAAAAAAGCAGTATTGTGTGGTTTTTTAGATTTCCTTAAGTGTTGAGAGCTAGAGAGCAAAGAGGAGTATTGGGGGGGAAGAGGAGGGGGGTCCATCATTGAATACTAGGGGAAAAAAACTAAACACCACCACTCCTCATGAGGCTTGGTTTGCTATACATTGACTCCACTGTAGATAAAAAATTACTTCAAAATCCTCACATTCCAAAGCACACCACCCATACAGGCAGTATAGTCTACACTTATTTACTTCCTAATTATTTTAGAGTTTCAAGTTCAAAATTTAGATTTAAAAATAAATCACAAGTCATGTCTCAAGATACTGCTTTTATACAGGAACTAAAAAGATGTCACCTGCTTACGCCAGAAAGCAATTCTGTCAGATTAGATTAACTGATGAAGACAAAAACTTATGGATTGGCCACTTATCATCCAAGAACTCTGCATTTTACTTCTCGGTATTTTCTCACATTTCCACATACAGGACTAATATTAAGATGTCATATACAATCAATAGGGTTGGAAGGTACCTCTGGAAAGCCTCCAGTCCAACTCTCCTGCCAGGCAGTGTCAGCTGGAGCAGGTGATACAGAACTAATCCAGGTGGGTTTTGAATTTCTCCATATGGGGAGACTCTACAACCTCCGTGGGCAGCCTGTGCCAGTGCTCTGCTACCCTCACTGTAAAGAAGCTCTTCCTCCTGTTAAGGTGTTTGCCCATTGCTCCTTTTCCCCTTGGCTGGGCATCACTGAAAAAGAGTCTGGCACCATCCTCTTGACACCCGTGTTTGAGGTATTTATATGCAGTAATGACACCCCCTCTCAGTCTTCTCCAAACTAATCGCCCGAGAGCCCAGCTCTCAGTCTCTCCTAAGAAAGATACAGCAATCCCTTGGCCATCTTTTTGGCCCTTTGCTGGACCTCCTCCAGTAGCTCCTTGTCCTTCTTGTATTGGGGAGCCCACAACTGGACATGACACTCCAGATGTGGCCTCACCAGGGCTGAGCAGAGGGGGAGGATCACCTCCCCCAACTCACAGGCCCCTGTTCCAATGCACCTCAGGATACCACTCGCCTTAATACAAAGTTGTGTAACCAATCTTACCTCAACACCTAAGCCTTAGGTTACCACAGGGAGAAATCCTTAAACAAATATGCAAGTGTGGCCTCATGATCAAACCGTGAGTTTTGTTATAACATTGTGATGGTATTAAACAGAAAGTCTGCATGGCAAACTGAACAAG
Source organism: Vidua macroura (assembly GCF_024509145.1). Lineage (NCBI taxonomy): Eukaryota > Metazoa > Chordata > Aves > Passeriformes > Viduidae > Vidua > Vidua macroura. The sequence continues at coordinate 20,248,262 of NC_071576.1, read as the reverse complement.
TAAGTGACAGTGAAATTACCTCCATGTGATGAAAATCAATTCAGAATCTTCAACATTATTATGGATAAGTAATAAGCCTCATATATGAAACAAATGCACATGCAAGATAGTAAATGAAGTGGCAAACATTTTTAAATAACATCTTTAATTAAAGTTTTTGCAAAGGCAAAATATTAAACTTAAAATAGGTCTTAGTACATCAAAATACTAAGTTCTCTAATCGTATTCCAAGCATGGCCTTTGAAACATAATATCCTGTATATCACAGAGGAGCAACCTTGATCTGCAATTGTACAGAATGAATTTTACAAACATAATAAATATATTTACCCCCTTACACATAACAGTATATGTACAACAGCAGTTGACAATAGTAGCTCAGAACAGCAAAAAAGGATAGTCCCCCACTCCATAATCTATTGGTACCCTATGCACTCTGGAACATGTCTCATTGGATGACTGTACATATAGCTAACCCAAGGTAGTTTTTCCTGTTTCAAAAAGCTCCTTTTTTTCCACAACATCTAATCCACCAAATAATAATTAAAAAACACACTGCATGAACTGCCTGAAAAAAGTAGACGACATGGAAACCAATGTACTGGTTTTTACACATTTCCCAACCAATCACAGCAATGGGAAAACGAGACTTTAAATGCCAGACACCAATACAGAACAATATGCAAGTTTCTTCATCTTGTATAGCCACTAATCTCAAAGTCTGAGAAGATCTCTAATATCAGATGGGGGTGCATGGGTGCTGTGGGATGGCACACAGTAAATCCCACGGTGCTGTGTAAGGCAGCCCAGTATCAATCCAGTGTGCGTTGCCCTAAAACCACTGTTCATTTCCTGGACATCTTATTGCATTCTATAAGGAAGCTTTTGCTTTGGGGGAAATTCTGGGGCAGGGGGCTTTATTGTTTTTAAAGGAGCTTTTACAAATTGAAGAGATTAAATCAATATGAACTTTAGTTAACAAGGTCTCTTAACTCCTTCACTGAAATTAAGAAATTTTGCTCTGGTAGTGTTATGTGGTAACTTAATTACTACTAACTGTCAAGAGGTGAAATTATTTTCACAGACTCAATGAAGTTTACTTCAACACTCCTAATTGTGCAGCAAAAAGATAAGAAAATATTTATTTTAAAAAAATCAGTTACATGACACAACATGTTTTTTGCTCTCTTCTAGAAAATGTGCTTCAGAATCACATATCAATCCTGGAAATAAACTCGGACCACAACTATCACTTTAAATAGTGTTGAGGAAACTGAATGATGTTTAAATATAAGTTGTGAGTACAATGCAGGAACAAGGAGTATGAAATCTCAAAGAAATATTGTTGCTAACCAGCAACTGAGGGGGAATAAAAACATATTTTATTTAAATAGTCCAATAAAGTTCCTTATGTGACTAAATTCTCTATTATCTCCTTAAAAGAAAACATTTAATTTTGTTTTCCACTTAGATGGTTTTAAATGATTGCACACACTAAAACCTAACAGACTTAGCGCAAAAAAGTTGCTTTTCTGATTGAAGCACTGCAGGAAATTTACTCTCTTAGTAATCATTGTCATACTGGCAAAACTGGTATTCTGCAAACTGAAAAGGCACAAGACTCAATTTTGCCCAGTTGCTCTACAAGTTTCCATCAGCCATCATGGTTATAATTCTGAAGTTATCTTCCCCATTTTCTTTCCATCATAAAAAAGGTGCTCCATTATCTGTGCAAATTTTAACATAAGACCTCTTGAAACCATTAATTGTTTCCATAATACTGAACTATTTAAATTGGGGGAAAAAAAAATCACTATTTCTAAGGGGGAAAAATCACTTATGAACATGGGAATCCCTTGCCCTCTGAAAGGAATGGTTTCTTTTGAACCTAATGAAATGGTCTGTTCAGTTATATAGTTAAAACCATGATTAAAAATTCAAGTATAATAATAAAATTAAGCAAACTACATTCTTACAGCAAGCTGCTACAATAAAATGAAATTAAAACATGCTTTTTGACTTAAAAAAAGGAACACTTGATGTAGCAATAAGAGCACAGTTTGGTATGTGCATGGTTTGACTGGCTTTCCCAAAACTTCACAGATATTTGTATTTGAAGACAAAACCTATCTGAAAAGCATACCATACAATTAGCTTGCAAGATGCTGTGCAAGTTCAGAAAGCTTCTAACATCCTTCAGAACAGACTAAGCTTAATTACCTTTAAAGTTCAGCTACCCCTTAAAATAGAGAGGCTATGCAGCTTCTAGTATATGTATGTGGGTGAGAAATATCACTAAGTTGTATGAAAACAAAGTGTTGTATAAGTAAACTGGGTTCCAATAGTATAAAAGGAATAGCTATAGCTAAAGGGATGTTTTTTCCTTTTATTGGTTTGGTTGTGCAGCGTTATGGGAATTTTTCTGAAGTTCACTACTTAAGACTTATTGGTAACAGACATGGAAAAAGTGAGGGAAGGAATTAGTTGGTATATTATTGATTTCCTTGCAGTTGTATATAGAAGTGTCAAAGTGGTAAAAAAATAAAATATCTGCGTTGTTCAGAAGAAAGCAAACACCAATCAGTCTGAGATACCTTGAAAGCCCCCAGGTAAAAATGCAGTCTAAATGATGATTCCACTACTGAAGAATCAATTAGAAGAATAATCAATTAACTTTTCATAAAGCTTATGAATGTAGACGGCTTTCTAACAACCATATGGCTCTAGACATAGCCTACAGGCAGTTTTAGTCATTATCAATGAGAGCACAGGTGTACAAAATCACAGCAATAAAAGCTTCTTTACAATTTGTTGTGATTTTTCTACATACTGCTGAGACTACAAATGCACTTGGAGGCAAGTGAGTCAGAGAATGAAAATTAAAGCAGTTGTTACATACTGCTGAAATACACTTGTGACTTTGGTAAATAATGTTTAAGATGTCTCGTTCTCAAGCAAAAAATAAAGTCAGAAATCATGTATGCTTCTCATGGTCTTACCTAATTCAGTAAAAAGTATCTTTGTTGTGTCCTTTTTTCATCATTTTTTCAAGCACCCAACAAAATGCAAAATTTTTTTGAAATGGTGAGCCACATGAACATTCCTTCCTCAACAGTTTCTGAAGTATAATGCCCATTCCCTCTCCTCGTTCAGAAGTAACTGCATTTCCAAAAGCAAGGTTTGCAAGAATGACCCTATGCAGAAGAAAAGTTCTTCAACTTCTGAGGTGAGAAAGGGAAGGAGGGGGGAATAACTTTGTTGCTTTTCACAAATTGAACACAAAAAAAAAAAAAAAAAACCAAACCCCAAACAAACTAACAATAAAAAAGGCAAGTGAAAAAGTGACTACACAAGGTTTAGTGCATCTGACTGCTTGATTTGCTGTTACCAAGACAGTCTAAAGATACTCTTAACAAAATTTGTGTTCTCAAAAGCTGTGCAGCTCTCTTCATGAAATTATATGCCATCTGGAAACTTTAGAGATTTTAACTGCTGAAGGTAATTTCTGGCTTTAGTTTTAGTAAAGCAGATCTTTGATTAAGAGTTGCAGCCAGGATGTTAGAATTTTTATGTGATTTTCTGTATTAAAATTTTAGTCATTCCTGTGGTCTGTTGAATTATTTGTGAGTGTCTGGACTACAAACACAGTAAGCAGGTAAAGGAATGCATCTACTATGGCATTACCTAGATATTGGATTCAAAAGGTCTTCAAAGCCTTTTAAAAAAGGGTTTTTGTTAAAAAAAATCAAGGGAAAGTTGTTTGTTTTAATTCAGTGATGCTGAACCACCACAAAACAGCAAGAATATCATTAACAAGTTAAGTAATCTGACTTTTATGGGGGATGAGGTGCTTCAAATTTGAAAAATGCAGCCCTAGATAAAACCTATCACATGAAATTAAAATAAATTTGAAACATAAATCATTTTATAATTGCTAGGAACAACAACCTGTTTATGGGGAATGGCATTGAAAACAACAAATAGATATAATAATTAATGAGCATATCAGAATTAAAAATATTTTCCTTATACAAGTTATTTAAAATTTAACACCTTAATTCTTACCCTTCTGTACAAAGCTTGCACGCGGTTTAAGTAAGATTCTGACCATCCTCACTACCAAAAGGAAGTGTTCAAAGCAAAGATTTGTACACACAATAAGCATTTTCAGATTAATAATCTATCAAAGGGAATAGTTCCTTCAATCAGTGGAAGAAGTATTTTAAAATCTTAAATCAAGGGCAGGGGGGACAAAGCCTTACATGCTAAATACCAGCTGTAGGTACCTGTATGTAGAATTGATAATTAAGGTATTCCTAACACACAAAACCAGCTCCCAGACAATGCTATAGCTGCTACAGTCCATGGCTTGCTCATCTGAAGTAGTGTCTTTGTTGCCACATTTTACCTTTGTTCCAATACTTTTGTTTATTTCTGATGTGCAGATACACATTTTGATTGGAGTATATATCCAAGTCTCAACGTTTCCTGCTTTAGTTTTGTTTTTTTCCTTTTACAGGGAGTTCTTTTGTTTTGTCTTTTAAAACTTCACCATTCTGCGTCCCCAATGGCTTTGGAAAATACATAATCTCTTCCATTAAGATTCATGATGCCATCTTTGAGATGAAATTTCCATTTGTTTTTACTTCTGTGAATCTAAAACCAGGGCAAAAAACATTAACCTATTACTCTGCATCAGAAATAGGTAATAATGCATAAACAAATTATAAGGGCAAGAAAAATAAAAGTAACTATTAGACATACATTACTAAATTATTAAAAATTACTGATTGCCACATCCAATCTTTCCTTAAACTCCTCCAGGGGCAACAACTCCACCACCTCCCTGGGCAACCCATTCCAATGTTTAAACAGCCCTTTATGTGAAGACATTCCTCCTGATGTCCAGCCAGTATGTTTAATTTAAAACTAAAGAAAATTGAACAAAATTCAGCTTAAAGGTACAGGAGTAAACTTTGGCAAAATTAAAAAAAAACCAAACCAACAAAACCCCCACCACCACATACTGTAAGCACAGAGCAGACTAATACCTGCCATCTATTAAAAACTGCATCTGAAAGACCAAAAGATCACCAGATACTCAAAGAAAGCAAAGACTTTTCAGAAAGCTGGAATGCTGTTCAAGAGGAAAGTTTATGATAAACTTTTGCAGATGGAACAAAGATGTAATTATAGACCAAAGATGGTCTAGAAGTAGTTAAAATTCTAAGAAAGTCATAAAACCAGGAAACCCTGCTGCATTTTTTCAATTTTTATCAAGCAGAGGAAGTCTCACCATCTACCATTAGTGCTGCAGAAATAGTAACATGGCACCAAACAGCTATGACCGTATCACTCAACCCATTATTTCTAGTACTGCTTGACCTGTTCTCACTTTAAGCTGGAAAAGAGACAGTCAGTGGCAAAAGTTAGTCAGCAAGTAAATGAACTAGGAAAGGCCTGGCTTATATACACTACTTGCCCTACTGAATAGCATTCCACAAAAATCCCTCACCAGAAGCATTTGAGCTGCCATGAGGTTAGAAGGAAGGCCCTCAGATGAATAACTGAATAAAGATGAGAAAAAATAGGTAAGAACACAGTTTCTACAGCAAAATTAGTTCATTCCAGTGAAACTGTGCTGGTTGGAGTCCACACAGTTGAAGATCTTACTAAGGATCTGAAATATGACAAAACGTACTGATGCTACAAAAAAACTAGTTACTGAAGAGCTGCAGAACGATGTTACTGCCCTAACTCATTGTGTAAGAAAACAATGGTGGCATTCAAGGCATACAAAGATAGTAACAATGGGAAAAAAATCAATTTCTATTTACACAGACAATAAAAGTAGTGGGTTTGAACTAACAATTCCAAGTCAGGAACGAGATTCCAATGTTCCAACACTTTCTCATGAGAATATCAGCTCTGTGTCCAGTGGGGCCAAAAATATACTCCAACTAATGCAGAACATTGCTAGACCAGCAAATAAATTCAAGTGCAACCTGTGCTCCTCCCTAAACCTTATCTACCCTTACAAGATACAGAAAAATCAAACAGATCTGCAGAATGAAAGTAAGAGCCATTTGAATCAGGTACAAATAACAAAGTGCAGCTCTGATTTCAAAGACATGACTGAGGAGGGTTACGATCGTCTGCAGTATCATAAACAGCACCAAGAAAGCAAAAAAGAAAAGGCTCTTTAGAACTAGGAAGTATCATATGAAACTAATGGGTTTAAAAAGAAGATGATCCTCCACACATCACACAATACATCTACAAAACTTCTTATCATAAGGCAAAATTTTCAAGGATTCAAAAATAATCAAATTGATTTCTAATAAGTAGAGGAAAAAATCCTCTGCTGACCATTTGAGAAGGCAGCACTTTCTCTTCCTCAAGAGACAGTTCACAAAAGTATGGTAAAAAGCCCTACATGACCATTGCTACATGTCTGTTCTTGTCTCATAGCTCCAGAAGCATCCACCACCAGCTGATGCAGGACACTGGGCAGGTGGGAACTGCTCAGATCTAAGCTGATCCCATGTATTTTAGTGGCAAACTGAATAATGATTTCTTGAAAAGAGATGGAGTCCTTTCAGAGTATGTGGCACTGGAAGTCAATGATGGACACTGTACCAAGTTCCCATTCCTAACTTCTAAGAGGGTGAGGATTTCAGAGTAGTTCCTGTTGCTCAGTTTCAGCAGCTCCCAATGAGCTTTTCTACCTGCTGTTCTGAGGTCCCTCACTATTCCTTACAAATTGCCTCAAAACAGTTTTGATTACAGTCTAGAGGAGACAGATGGCTAGGATGTAGGTCTTAAATTCTGTGTTGAATCTGATGGCAAGTTTAAACAGAGTCTGGGCATAACTGAAGACTTGCTGACCCAGCCATTCTTTGCAACATAGGAGCTTATTCAACAAGCTTACAGCTTTCCCTCCCCCTGCTTTAAGAAGGATCCCTATTCATTGCAGCCCAATTTACCAAGTACAGGAGAAGGGGAAAAAAAAAGAAATCCACATCAAATAATCTCTGTACTACCTCAGCCAAAAGATTCTGATATCGTCTAGACACATTTTAAAAGTTTCCAGGACAGATGAATCCTTGCCTATTCCAGGGAAAATATGATCCACTGCAATGACTAAATTCTTGCAAGACAGTTCAGCAGAATTTAAAGCAAAACAAGCACAAGCATTCCACACTGCCATTTGATATAGCACAACACATAGCACAGAAAGAGCATTCTCCTCTGATAACTATCTTATCATCCAGAAAAGATACTTTTAGTGATGAAGGAACAGCTTTCCACAAATCTAAATCCTGAGAACTACTTTTCCTGTTTATAGCCACAATAAATGTACAAACTTAACAATAGTTCACCTCTCCTGGTCCCAGAAGACTGCCCTTTTATTAAAGGCAGTCTTTAATAAAAAACAAAAAGACACTATGAAGAAAAATAAAATGTGGCCAGATTTTTCTAAGCTTTATCTACTACCAAGTTTAGTACACACATGGTACACAAACCTGTTTTAAAAACAATAGGTAATTCTTACATTTCCATTCACATTATAGTCTGTCTATATCTACCTGTACTTAACAATTACAAAGACACTACTTAAAAATTATAATTTGATAGTATGAACAGAGAAGGTAAAACTCTTGGGATTGTTTTCTGTAGAGATTTACCTTATCATACTGGCACACAACAACATTTTCTGTATCAAAAAGTTCTTGTCCTTCCTCATCACTCACATCATCTTCACTGTTCAGAGGCTCCTGAAAGAAACACATGCAAAAAGCTGTGATGGTTGGCAAGATTAGAACTGTTACTTGGATTATTAACATGAGGCTACAGTGTTGTCTTTGAACTACAGGACCCAAAATGCAGTTAAGGTGGGCAACATTAGGCTTTCCAACAGAGTGCTGATGCTTCCTACCCTCCCATCCTGAGAAGATGCTCTTATAAATTTTAGTCTGGAACTTCAATGTCCAGGCCAGATTCTAAGCACTGCAGCCTTCTGTCACCACAACTATTCCACTCTTGCTCCTTCACTGTAAATGTTCATGCAAAAGTAAGCACGTTTTCGTTTTTATAAATCATCTAAGCAGTGGAAAGGTGACATCAAATGTCAATAAGCCATGAAGTTGTATTTTTAAGGGCACATAAGGAGTGATTTGACCGTAAAAATAAAACTCCATGTCTTATTCACATTTGATGTACCAAAACTGAAAACAAACCTCAATATAAATAATATTATGTGAATAATAAACACTTCAACAGCTAAAACAATCACAAATGAACACAGGACAACTAATATACTTCCAACTATATAAGCAAAATGGAGGAGATGCTAGTGAAAGAAGAAGGTGTACTAGAGGTCCTAATTCCATTCAAAGCAATGCTATGTTTAACTGAGTTCAAAATTTTTAAGGAAGTGATTCACTCAACGTATCTACTGGGGAGCAAAGGAAGCAAAAAAAGGATTTCTGACATGTTGATAATGAAATCTTGGCATACAAAAAATTCCCTCCAGAATGTTAGCATTAATGTCAAGGAACACTTAATATTTAAGAATGATGACTTATACTTAATAAGGCAACTATTAAAACATTCAAACTGACATCAGTGCTTTTCCATATAATGGTGATGTGAACCCAACGTGTAATTTGTAACAGGAAAATAGTGTTAAGACACTACCGTAAAAGTACTACAGAAAATCTGATTATTTACAAGTTTTACCTGCGTATCTTGCATGGGTGATTACACACTGTGTATTACCATTCATACTGGCATTTTAAATGAAAACTAAAATAATTGGAAAGGCTGTAGAGAAGTTTGGAAGCAATCTGGGAGTTTAAAATGCATCTTAGGGACAGATTTAGGGAGCACCAAGCTTCCTGTCTGAGACTAAGTACTTTTAACTTAGTAGTATTTCCCCACCCTCTACCCATTTTATACAATTTCTTATTCTTTTTGGTGCAACACACCAAAACTCAGGAAGAACCACTGGCTGAAGTCCAAAACCAAGCCAACTCAAAGACAAAATTAAGCACATACTATTAAGAATAGTATGTCTGTTCCTGTTTCCTTATTTCATTAAATCAAGGTAAGATGTGTTTCTAGAAGATGCTTTATAATCAAATTTGAGTTCTCAAGCTTGCTCCTGTGTAACAAAAAGCAATGGAACAGCCAATGAGATTCAGGTAGACCACATCTCTTGGTCCCATCACTGAACCAAATGCTGCTCTCCTCTTTGTCTTAGCACCCTGCTTTTGCACACACTTGGTCCCAAGCAGAGTTGACTATTTCTGTTTGCTCATGAAGGTTATACGACTTCATGACTAACCTCTCCACAACACCAAAAATATTCCTATTGAAATGTTTAAATGGTGTTGGTCGCAGCTAATTTTTGCTGTGTCCCCCATACTCTCCCCAGCTGCACTGCACCATTTCCACAACTTCAATATGGAAATGAACAATCTGAAGTACAAGGGTAGAAGTTATCTTCTCAAAATCACTGAAGTAATTGTATTATTTGATATAGACAGTTTTCTTTAAAATACCAACAAAAAAATTGAAACACAACCATAACATTAAGTTTACCTCTTCAACTTGGCCATCTTCACCCCCATCTTTTTCTTTCTCTTCCTCCTCATCATCATCGTACTCTTCTTCCTCATCATCCTCTTCTTCAGACGATGTGTCCCCTGTTCCATCCACTTGGAGAACAAGTGGTGCTTGTGGTTGTGCCTGTTGTTGCTGTGGCTGCTGCTGACCAGCTGCAGGAATCTGTGCTTGAGCTGGTGTAGGGGCAGCCACTGTTGTAGGTATAACTTGAGTTTTGTTTCCTGTAAACAGGATCTGCTGAGGCTGAATAATCACTCCTGTCTGCTGGGAAAGCCCTCCAGGGAGAGGCGTCAAAACCTGATGGAATATCATTGTAAGTACTGCAGCTATTAATGTGACAGACTACCACATCACAGACTCAAAGGAAACAATTAAAGCATATCAATCTGACTTGAACTAATTACAGAAGAGTTACAAATAATCCACCTGTATCAGGAACATAAATTTTAATCACATACCTTCTTGCACTACTTGTTAATTTTCTGCATTTTGTATTGCTAAATTTAAGAAAAAATTTTAAGTCTATCCATTCTGAAACACGAGCACTACAACCACACCCGAGTTCCAAACACACCATTGGAATGTTTTAATTCAAGTAAAAGATTATTTTTAAAATCTTCTTCATAAAAAAAATGAATCTCTTCAGAAATTGTTAGTCATTCTTCAACTGTAGAACTGTGACACAATGACAATGTGATTTTGCTGAATTCAATGCTAACATGGTCTGGACACACAGCTGACCTTATAGATGAACAACAATCTTTCTAAAACATTGTAGTCACTGCTAAAATAACCAACGAGTGTCAGTATTAGGTATTTTGTTCTGCATGTTATGTGACTCAGAATAATTTCAAATTAATTTAAAAGTACATAGACTAGGATTATGCACATAATATAACTCATCAGAAGATGCACAAAAGAAATTTTAAACTGCAGCCAGTCAATATCTGGCAAGAATAAAAGTGACATTGAAAACAACATTTTAAGATTGTTCATCAAATAAAAACAAACCACAAAAAAAAACAAAAACAAAAAACCCAAACAAACAAAAAAAACCACCAACAAAAAAAACCCACCAAACAACAAACCCCTGCCACACTTGACAGAACTTCCTCTTTTTTTTAATTATACTGTTTCTGAGTTTGTGGTCTAGTTCACAAAAATACAAGCCCCTTTAGTAATTACTATTATGGTTTCTTCTTCCAAGTGTACCCATTCAAAAAATCTCCTTTACCTGCTGAATAACAGGTGCTTGTACTCCACCAGGCTGCATTTGGGGTATAACCTGCTGCTGTAGAACCACTGGCTGCTGTGGTTGAATAATATACTGAGCTCCATTTGCAGTTCTAACTACTTGGAGGATCTGGCCTGTAGTAAAGTAAGTATCAAATTAATCAAATGTACAAGTTCACTTTTAAAATTATCTTAGTTTAGAAGCTTGTTTCCTGGAAGAATACCAATGGCAATTGAAAGAGAGAAATATTAAAATTCTTCACTTTCATCAGTGAAAAGACAGTACGCAGTTACAGCTGTGCCAGAAACAAAGAATACAGTTGTTTACTATCTAAACAAAATCATGAGGTATGCAATCAAAAAAGAAATTTACTTTTGCAGGCCACAGACTAATCCTTTAACACAGCACAGTATTTTAGATAATAGCTCCCATTTATGAGTATACCTCCTGTTTTAAAAGATAGATTTTACAGCTGGAAAGACAAATTATTGTAAACCAAAACAGAAGTGCAGACATCCACAATATAAAAATTCTATCCACTACTAACACCATGATATTTCCAGGGTCCTGTGAAATTATGCCCTTTCCTCAGAATTTTTCCCTTCTGATTGCCACATTGCAAGAAACTCCTCTGTCCATAACTTTCTTTACAGTATTATTTGCAGGTGTTTTTGGAAAAAAAAAATCTATCCTTACACTTATTGTCCACATCTCCTTTCTGTTCCCACAATGCCTGAACTTGATTTCCTTTTGTTATCCTTTAGCTTTAGCATTTTATACCCTTCATCACTTAACAAAATACATCCAAGACATAAACACACACAAATAGCCTGAAATTCTGAAAAGTAAGAGCTAACATACACTCCAACATTAGTTTTTCACATTTCTTATCAGAAAGGTGGAATAAGAGGAGAGAAGAAGTTAAATTAGATAATCCTGAACTTTATACATTTCCCTCAGATGGATTTCCTGTTATCTCTTCACAGTAAAATGCAAAGCCTTATTTACATAAACAGATAAATGTATCTGAAAGAAGGGACTTCCCCAGCCCTAGTCTAAGAAATTACTATAAATGTTCGAAACTGAAGTATTACTACAAAAGTAACAAATGAATGCTGCAGATTATTCTGTGCCTTAACAAACATAGATGTGCTTCCTTAAAACTGAGAAGATTTTTAGAAGAGCTGCACATTTAAGTTTTACTTCAATTATATACCATTAAACATTATCGTGTTTAAAACAGGAGGGTTAAGCCCCAGGTGATCCTGAGCATAGTTCCACCAGCAAAAGCAGCAACTAGATCTAGAAAATGAGATTTCCTAGGCATTTCTTTACTTCCTGTGCAGTATAGATCTATAATCAGATTTATAAAATCAACATAATATGAAAGTACATGAAATATCAGATATGCTGCTCATCAAAGTAACATTTAATTATACTCTAAATGATTGGTGTAACAGTATTTAGAAAACTATAAATATGAAATAAACGAGCATTGCTAGCAAAGTTAGAAATTCCATTTTGCATGCTTAGCAGGTACAAAAAACCTTAGGACATTACTCTTCTGAAGTCAGAGAAGTAGTGATCCTGCTTTCATAGTACCTCAGTACCTGAGCTTGGATCATGCATCACAAAGCTCAGAAATACACAAAGGGGAAAGACAGCAACACCAATCCCTGTGCAACTTAGAACTTCTCTAAGTGGGAAAAACTTAGATTCTAACCTATACCACCATTAGGGCAGAGCCACAAGCTTCCTAAGAAAGTTGGTCTGCAAAAAGTGCAGGAACCAAGTAAAGAGACTGCACTACCTTGTTATGGATTCCCAGATCCTGCTTTTTAGCAGGAAATAACAAGTAAGGCCCAGAATGCTTCCCTATTAAACCCCCTTGAAACTATAGCTTGTTCTCAATATTAAGAGAGTTACCTGAATTTGTAAGTATCTGCTGAACTGGAGTAACACCAGCGGGGAGAGCCAATGTAGCTGCAGTGGCTGCAGCACTCTGAAATACAGGAAAAGTGTTTTAACCACAAATGTAATATTGACAGTATTTCATCTCACAACACACTGCCTGAACATACCTAACTTTTTATTGCTATCTACAGTGTTTGCACACAAGTTCCTGCAGCTATTAAAACACAGACATTTCAACTGTACATATAAAAATTATTTTATTTTCCTTCTCTAATAGTAAGAAGACTGAAGCAAAATCACTAAATATCACACCCTAATGCAGCTCCATGTGGTTTCTTGGTTTATGTGAAAACTCAGCAGATAAACCTCTGTCTTCTCTGCTGATCTATTAAAACAGCACAACACTGCACTGCTCATATGGCAACTTTAGTTACACTTTTTCAAAGCAGTTAAGGCTATGGGCCTACAAATCTGAAGGAACATAAGGTACTGACTGAAACAACAATTACGTTCACCTGTCTTGTTTTCACAAGGCATAGTAATCAGGTTTGCACTCTTCTTCATTCTGTAAGTGATTTGCATGTCAGGTCCCACATCACACCTCTCCTCTGAGTGAACCTACACCTACTGTGTACTGACTGTTCACAGAATGACTGATTTCTTCTCTCAAGACAGCTGGCTCAAAGATAAAGTGGAACTATCAATGAGTAATGATTTGAACCCACAGGGAAACAGAATTCCAACACAGTTATGGGAGCTCCAAACACAAAAACCTGTATAAAGTCCTTAACTTGCAGAGGATGATGGACTTCTCTAGAGGCCTCTCCAATTCAAGGGTCCAACTTCAGCTGCCAAGGCAAAGCCTCCCTTCCCCTACTATAAAGGAACCATGGCCAATTATTGTTACTGAAAGGATTTAAACTTCATTACTCGGTAGAGTGCATATTTCCTGTTTAGAAGAAACAGGATCTCCCCACACTGTCTAGTCAATATAATAGCTACATTTCCTAAGATTGCGTATCATCACTCAAAACTAAAATATGCTTGTATGCAACCTCACCTCCCAGACAAATACAGGTGAATGAACTCTCATTAATCTCTGCCTTCCAAAATACTCAGTCTGTCAGATCCACTCTTTCATATCAACTCATGTTTCTAATAAACAATTATTTCCAAACTGATTGTAACACTTTACTGAACAGTAGTTCTCTGTGGTATACAAAGCATCAACATTTTGACAGTAGTAGAATTTAAAAAGCTCGGCATACTCTTTTTCTTCTATACCCTGAGATAACTGAGACAGGACAAAAACATATTTAACTGTTGAATTTGTAAAGTTACAAATCCCATTGAAATGGTTGTCAAAGGTAAGAAAAAGGTGAATGTTTATGTGCTCTTGGCTTGTGGTTAAATCATGCTATTTAAGTAACAAAGTTATTTTCTGTAACAAGATCAGCAGGTAATGGAGAAGTAAGAGAAGGCTGCTCCAGCTTCAAAACTTGTTGCATCATGAAACTTTGCTTCATGGGCTTTTACCACAGAAGTGGTAAGAATGTAATGAATTCTGGTCATACTACACATATTAAACTTATATTAGGAGTTGTCCTCAAAGCTTTGCAAACAACTTATTTTTCTTTATATTAAGCCAGGGCCTTTAAAGCAAGATAAGATAAGCAATATTAACCTCTAGAGATACAGACTGCAAGAAAACTGTACATGACCAGACTCAGTTCTATATGTTGTTATCTAATTAGCGAATTGAATTAATGTGACCAGCAAAGATCTATGTGAAATGCTGAATCATCTCTCATTTAACATAAACTTGAGTTTCAGCATATTTAATACTTTTTCCTGCATCTAGAGAATACATTATGCTTGCATCAGTTAATGGTGGTGTACTGGTATATGAGCATATCATCATGGAGATCCATACCAGCAGTATTCCAATTCCTGATTTTGGAAAAGTTTTGGTTAAATATATTTAAGCAGAGGATCAAAGTAAGGCCCAGATTTGTCAGAAGAACTGAAGTTATAGATTACTGTTCCTAGACTGTAAGTGCAGCAGCAAAACTCAGAAAGGTGGCAGATAGGTTTACCAGTGTGTCCTAAATTACTTTTAAGCACCTGATGACTAACAGAAATTTGTATTTACTATTTAGTCAAAACAATTTACATAATGACAGTGTAAGCCTGTATAAACTTCTCTTACCATGCCTGATGCATTCATATGTGGTATCAGCTTGGAATCTGGCACAATAACCTGCTGCTGAGGTGCTAGAAACGAAAAAAACCAGCATTTAATGAAAAATATACAATCTACCCAAATAACATCCAAGCTGGAGTAACTTAGAAAGATTATTACCCAAACGTCAGCTGAGCTTCATCACAAAAACAAATAGCAGTCTCTGGTCTTAGTAAGTTTTACTATCAAGACAATATTCAACAGCAGCTCTGAGGGGGGATATGACTACTTTGCCTTTACAGATCTTATTTCAAGGGCTTCAGTTACCTATTCTGTATCTAGGTAAAGCAAGATTGAAAATGTATTTCTGAAATTAAAGGTATTAGTGAGATGTTGATTAAATTTATGATGCCCAGTATCAGAATTCTTCAAAAACAAAAAGAGTTAACTCTTAAAATAGACTTAAGCAAGAATTATTCCAAGATGAAGAGTAACAGGATGCTGCAGTTAGCCTGAGCTATGCACAGTCAGCATAGCTTTAAGTTCATCTTAACTGTCTTTGTAATGCACCAGAAGCAGATGAAACGTTATAAACCACCTCTCCCACACAACAATGCAGTTTTGGTGTGCTTAAAGGAAGGCGATAGCTAAACTATACAACAACCTGTTGATCATCTGGAAGTGCACATGGCTAAGTCTATGGAACAAGCAGGTTGCCACTGCTATTTCAGTGACAGTAAACTTCAAAGTGACAGAGAAATTTGAATTAATTTATCATTGACAAACTATTCTCCATCTAATCCTTCAAACAAACGACACTTGAGAATACTAGGAATAAGAGTTTCTGGAAAAGATTCTAGGGTAGGAAGCCTCAAAACCTGTACAGAGATCTGAGGGCATCTCCATCTTTCAGGGAAATGAAGGAGGCCAAAAGACTAAGGAAATCTCATGAACCTGGGCCAGGACCACAGAAAGGACAGCAGGAATCACCAGGTCGATCATCCTGTTCTGTCCCTGGGAAGAACTACTATACCATCTCCACAATGGAACAGGGAAGTCACGTAATTCAGAAAACTGCATCTCTGTGATGGAAGTGCTTTGATATCCTAATTACCTTTAGTCTCTGTGCTGTCATTTAGTTGTAAGCCGCAACACTGGGCAACAATGAATCAGCTTGAAGTGAGTTACCACGGGCAGGATCTTGCCTCCCCCATGAGCACAGGGAACGAGCTCCATGTTCCATGCAGGGAACGCGGGCCAGCGGAGTCGCGGCCGCTCCGCGAAGCGGCCGCCAGAGGGCGCGGTGAGCGGCCGCCCCCAGGGAGGCCCCCAGCCTTTGCAGCCATCGTGTTTATTGAGAGGCTTAAAATTATTAGTCTTAAAATTATTTAAATCCCAACACACAAAACTGATTTAGATCTAGCCAAAATAAAAAGTACTATAAGAAGAAAACAAGCAACCAACAGCCATCTTTCCCTCCCTATCAAAAAAGTGCCCCAAACCAACGGCAAAAATGACAACCAAATGACATAATGGAAAAATTGATCAGAACATTAGTTCTATACTGAGTTCAACTCTATACTGAGTTGAATACACAATGGTTGGGTTTTGGATGGTTTTGGGGGGAGACAGTGAAGGACATCAACTCATATCTATCTTTCATGCCTATGACAACATAGGTTTTCTGATCCATGAAATCAGACAAGATGACTGAAGCCTGTGACTACCACAGATAAATATTTTGTCACAAATTTAATACACTGAAAACTCCATCAAGCTTTTCATAGGTGGCAGATATGTTTACTTAGCATATATGCAGTAAAATCCAGTAGTATTTATCTCAGTTTTCAAATGAAATTATAATTGCTGAAAAAAATTTTCATTAAATAATTAATGAACACATAAGACAGCTATTACAAGAAACAATACCGTTACGCCTAGCTAAAATATACCTTGTACATCTACATCTACACAATGTGCAATCTTTTAAAGTAAAAAAAAAAAATCTACATATACTCAGACTATTATACAAGTTTTTTCGTGTCCTAGCATTGAGTTATGCTAACCAATAAGGTTTTTTGAAATAATTTGCTCCCAATGACATTACCACCTCATGACTGAAGTGTCAGCTGCTTATGTATATTGGCTTGAACTTAGAGCTGCTAATGGAATTTTGAAAGTTGTGCATTCTGAAAGCATGTTATGCTACAGAAGACCAAGAGAAGAATCCAGCTTTTTCAAAATCTTCTAAAGAATATGACTTAAAACACAAAACACTTTTCACTCAGCTTTCTTGACCCATTGAATAGAGGCTGACTAGAAAGGCAGAAAGTTAACCACCGGACAAGCATCCAGCCCTAGATTTAGAATATGCTAAGAAGCTGGACTAACTTCAGAGTGCTTTGCCAGAGTGTTTAGAGATTAAGTCTGACCTTGCTGAGATGCTGGAATAAGGACCTGTTGTGGCTGAGACTGCTGCTGCACAGTCTGCTGTGGCTGAGGTGTGTGATGATGGTGGTGATGATGCTGCTGTTGCTGCTGCTGCTGTTGCTGTTGTTGCACCTGCAATAAAAGCTGTTGCTCTTCTGAATGGAAGCCATCTACAGCCTTAGACTGCATCAGCTTGTTCTCCCACAGCTAGTTTGGAAAAAAAAAAACAAAACTGTGTATAACTTTTACTCTACAGGATTTGCAACAATATAATGACAGTACTTCAAAACTGAGTTCCACACCTTATTTTGTGCAAAAAGCCCAAAATGCCTTCAGGCAGATACAGACAAAAGATAACTCCACAGAGTTAAGAAAAGGAATTAAATACCCCTTTTCAACCCAAGATTAAACTTTAACATCCTTTTTTTCTTCCAAGTGTGGAAGATTCACAACAACCCTAATAGAAGCATGAATTGAGATAAACTGGTAACTTTAAGTAAGACTTCAAGTTTTCCATTTCCTTATATTCCTTCTTTCTTACCTCTTTAAAGTAATTTTTTGTTACAGTTTTCCTCAAGCCATTTCTTCTTGGAACGCCTCAATAGAAGTTGCTTAAAGACTACTGCCTCCTACAACAGAAGCTACCAGTAGACCTAAGATAATGCCTCTCTACAATCATTTGTACAGTTTCTGTCACAGTATCAAATTCAGCTTCTCCAGCCCCATGGTTCTGTATGTCAGCTGACATGTCTCCAAAGGACAGACACAGATGCAAAAAAGCAGCTCTTGTAAAAAGAGCAACATAAGTATTCTGTAATACACAGAGTCTAAAAGACTACAGGCACCCAGGACTTGTGATTTCAAAATCTGCTTAGGGCTCCCCTCCTCTTCAATACTTCATTTTCCTTCTTGTCTTTTTCCTCATTAATTTTTTCTGACATCATTTGCAGAATACATCTGTGACACAAATACCATAGCACATTTTTTATAGCTCTCACTGTGTTTCCACCAAAACAGGTCATGGTCTCATGGGAAAAGACTTCGCCTGTTTCTGTCTAGTCAAATTCAAAATTTGTTTCCCACTCCATCCATTTTTTAATACTTCAAAAATATTGTGAATGTGGGACACCATGCTCACTGAAGAAGAGGAGATAAAAAGTCATCTACTTTCCCAGTTTCATTTCTTTTTGCTGTTTTGTTTTGCCTTTTTTCCCCCTGCTATTTCCCTTCCCCATTGAAAGGCTTTTTTACTCCTGAAGAATTTGAAGAAAGCTATAGGACACCCATTAGAGCTCAGGTTAACATCCTGCCTTGATTTTGGACCTCTGATTCAAACCCACTCCATGTAAAACAATTCTGAATCAGGCAAGAGTAATGCATACAGTGTGACTTATTATGTACCAACCCCCCAAAAGACAACACTTTTGAAACCACAAAGCATACATGCAGAATTCTGACAATGCAACTCTTCTTCAGAAAGACAAAAACATCAAGCAGTGCAAGCATTTTATTTTTCCTGCAGAGAAACACTAAGAACTATGTGTCTCTAAAATAAACATATTTTTCCCTTTTTTAAAGATGCAGTGTTTGGGGGATCAAAGTAACACTGCATTCAGATGACTGCTGTCAGATTAGGAAAATAGCAGGGTGAGCAGATCTACCTATACAACAGTGCAATTTAAATGATATGGGGTTACAGATATGCAGATTACAGTGTTTAATTAACTAAAAATTAGTATTTCTACTGTGAACAACAGTAGCCAGATTTGGAAACTAATTGCTGTATTGGTCTTTTAAAAAGAACTTTTTAAGTTCAACTTACTGTTTTGAGTTCCATGAGAACTTGTTCATCCACTCCTTCATCCAGAAAAACTTCTCTGACATCATTAATGACATCTTCAATTACAGACCTGTACAATTTAGGCTTTAAAAAAAACCCAGTAACTAGTCAGCACTGTTTTGAAAAAAATCTGTCACTTTAATATAAACTAAGATTTCCCCCCACAAAAAATTGCATTTCAGAATACACCACATGTTTCCAAGTGACTGAAATATCCAGGAAGGTATAAATCAGCAAGAACAGTTCAAACAAGGTGAAATGGGAAGGGACTGCTCACGACATTCTGTGACATAACTACAGCACAAGAGCTGTCAAGCAATGAAGAGTATAATTTAAAACAGAGACAAGGAGATTGTTTTCCATTCAGATAATTTGTTTTCTGCTTGAAAATGTAGATCCTAAACACACAAAAATGCTGAGATGTGTGCAAAATGCATGAAAGAACATTCAAAGTTTGAAAGTATATTAAAGACAGGAAAAGAAACTTGTTAGTACTTGCACCAAGTATGGCTCAGAATGATCTTGAGCTGAAAAACACTGAAGACTCAAAAAACTGGAAGGATTCACGTGAATGTCCTGTTCTTCCTTACATACATGTTTTCAGAAACTCCTTAAGACAGGATACCAGGTTAGACAGACTTCTGTTTTCAATCACTACTTATGCTTTTACATTTTGAATTTTTCACGGGGAAATACTAAAAATATGTTATTATTACACTGCTTTCACATGTAAACTATCAAAAAAGTAAACTGTCAGTTCACTTTAGGTTGCCAAAAGAGGTTCTGGAGCCTCCATTCCTGCAGACACTCAAAAGCCATCTGGACATCATTCTGGGCTCTAGTTGGCCCTGCCTGTGCAAGAAGACCTCCAGAGGTCCCTTCCAACCTCAACCATTATGTGAATTTTAAAATGAAGGTACACTTCAAAATAGAGAATGTACACACTTAACACTATCAATTAAAGCACAACATTTAATCCATAGACTACACAAGAACTGTACTATGCACATGCTATACCTTTTAAATAGTAAACCTCAGACCTGTTTTTGTATGTATGAACCTCAATGGAATTTTGGCTAGGCTTAAATATCTCTGCTATCTAATTGCAAGGCAGCACTAAAAGCTGTACATTATGGTTGATAATCTTGCAGCCTGTGAACCACATATATTTCACTGCCCAAGGCTGCTACCTGGGCTGCAAGTACACCAATTTTAAACTATCAGAAAGCAGCCACAACCTTCTCTGAACAGTCATTCTCCTCAGCCCCACTGCCTAACTCCCTTAAGCAATAAATCCTGACTGATGCCACACACATCAGATATGTTGTATATATGGAAAACAATCATCCTGTACAGGTGCAGTGGGTTTGGCACTCCAGGAAATCTGCACCCAACACAAGCACATAGTCCAGAGGTGTGAGAACTACACAAATTTACTTAATGCATTGAAGCATTTATTTTATGCACAGACATTTTCTTAATGCATTCCAGAAGCATTGAATTTGTTGCAGACATGCTAAAAATTGTATTTCACATGTTATGGAATTGTTATACCTAAATTATGGAATAATGTAGGTAAAATAGTAGCCCATGATTTACTAATCCAGGGAAAATCTGAGTGGTCAATAAGCACAAAAAAGAAGCTGAATATCTTTACTTTTAGATATAGGGGGGGAAAATAAAACTTAAGAAAAATCCATAAAGATTACAAGGGAATAAAAGAACATATCTGAAACCTGATGGCTGCTTAGTGCATTATGCCCTTACTGTTTAAAAAAGCTCTGCACTGGGGTATGCTCAAGTTATTTTTTTATGTTCTTTTTATTTTATTTACAACCCCAGCCCCTTCACCCAAAAAAGAAAAAGTACAAAAATAAACCAAATTAAAAAAAAAATCCCAACAAGACCAAACATACCACTCTATGTTATTTATCACATTTTAGCTTTAAAACATGCTGCTGCAAATCAAGTAGCTGAAATGTTACCATTCATCCTTTTATTACTGGTCTTTCAAAAAAATACCAAAAAATCAAACCCACTAAAAATTTCTGGCTTCAAATAAGTTTGTCATCCTTGACATCTACATTTACAGCACCTATGTCCACAACTTAATTTCTCAAAAAAACCCCAAAACATACCATAGTGCATGCTCTCTTATCCAGGTTTGAAATACTGCATTAACTGAGCTTATAAACATTGAAACAGACTTTCAAAGCCAGACTTCTCTTGAGTGCTAGTATTTTAAATCTGTGTAGTAAATCAGAAATACCGAACACCATTAACAGGACTATTGTTCCACTTAATTCATAACATGCAAAAGGACATTCTATTTAATAACATTAAGTCCCATAATTTCTATAATTAAACAAATTGCATGAAGCTTATACAATTCAACTAGCATGGAAATACTACTTGACCTATTCCATATATTGTTCCTTATTACATTAAAAGCATCTGTTCCTTAATGCCAAAACCACATTCTGCAAATAAATATGCTTAACCTCAAGCATGTAAGTTACTTTATTTAAGTCAAGAGAACTACCTGTATGCCTAAAATTACAATCAAAATTCCTGCAGGATGGAGGGTGCATTTTCTCCTTTAATCCTCCTATCCCTAAATTATCTATTAAGTCTACTTCTCTAATAAATTTTACACAAACAGGCCCCAATAATTTCCACCAGCAGTTACTTCCTCCTATCTCCACAGTCAGGTATTTTTGTAAGGTTTATTCACAAAGCCTTCTGAGCCTATAAAGCCCTAGAACATTCAGATACAACAAACTGACTCCACAGCCCAACAGCCTGGTTGGGAATTTCCTTTTTTCTCTACATAGGTAAGAGATAAACCAAATTCAAGCAGTTACTGGTTCCTAGTGTCCAGCATTAGCTTAGCAAGTCTTCAGAAAGGCAGATTAAGAGCAGATGTTCACTCTGCCATTGCTGACACAGGATCCATGTGCATTACTTCCAACAGCTCAAGCAAGCAGGTAAGTGCCCCGAAGAGGACAGCCCTGCAGGGCTGGAGTGAGCTGGGTGCTGTGTGGGTTAACCAGCCCATTAGCAATCTGTACATAGATGTGTCCCTCTGCATGAGCCTCACAGTGCATTGGATCTCAAAATAGGTCAGGATTTTCAGACTGGTTCTAATCACAGAGTAATATACATGACACACTCATGGCTCTGTGATTCGGAGGAAGAAAAGAGAAAACAAAACATTTGCATGCTTATAATGAAACGATGTCTGTCTGATTTTACCTATACACATTTACATAATACTCAGAAATAGCCTGTCCAGTTGAAATTCTCATTTGTACACTCTTACTAAACATCCAGCCTAGATGGAACATCTCATCTCCCACATTAAGGGCAGCAATGCCTTCAAGAGACATTCACAGTGGAATTCTGAAGAGTATCACAGAATGTTCTTTTCCTACCTCAAAAGAGGCATATCCAGTAAAATTACAAAACAGTCATAAGTTCCAGACTTTAAAAGAAAGCACACTGTACTGTTTTCAACATACACTAAGTGTTAGCTTTAAGCACTATTTATATGATGCTGAAGTTGTTTATATAAGCCATCTAAGAGTCTGAGGTTGAACAACAAAACTATTTGCATACAATGCTTACTCAAAAAATGAACACGGTAATGCAATTACTGAATCATCTAAAGATCGCATAGTAGGTGTGCTTTCCACTAAGTTTCTGCATTCAGTCAGAGAAAACAATGTGAACAAATGAAAACTTTAAAGATTGCTATTAAAATAATTGTGCTTTCATCTGGTTTATATTAAAGTGCCTCCCTCATAAAGAGTACATTGCTGTAAATGTCAAGCGCTTTTAAGAGCAAAATACTTAAATCACTCTTCAATAAACACTATTCCAAGCACTTACTACAGATTAAAGACAACAATTAAAATTCCTAATTTATTAGATATAACCACAAACACATAGAAGAGATCTGGAATCTACTATTTCCCCTTCCAGGAACATAAGGGAATGATTATATTTTACTTTCTCTGTGCATCTTGAAAAGAAAACTCTTGAGTATGGTGACACTGCTACACACACACTCCAAATCCAGGAGCAACCAGCAAGCTATTTTAAGAAATGCCACATGCCTTTGGGGGCTTACACTTCCTACATTCCTTCCACTTCAAGGGTACAAAACCTGCAATCCTCTGTAATTATCACAACACTTGGGATTTCAGCAATTTGGGTTTCCAATAACCAAGACGTTATGGAGAGACAGACCACGTGCTCTGTACATTTGACAACAGTTTGTTCCTGGTTGCCTCTGCAGCTCTCTCTGAAACACTGCTAATCTTTCTCCCTGCCGTGCAATTACCACTGTAAGCTGGCCACAGGTAGCCAGCAGAGAACACTGTAAAGGTAACTACTTCTAGTCACAATTACATCGAAGATGTGCATAAAAAAAAGTAACATATATAATCTACATTGCAAGCATTAAGATTTGAGCTTTTTCTATGTTGTTGTGGACTTTTACAAATATATTACCTTTATCACCCATAAAATCTTATACTGTATATAACTGTTAACATCTAATATTTATCCTTTATTACAGAGAACAGAGTTCAGATTTGCAATTCAGCAATTCAGATTTGATCAGATGCTGAGGTGATGCCACTGACACGTTAGGCTTCTAGTCCAGCTTCCTAAAGTCACATGGTTGCAGCATTTCAAAATGTTCCTACTCATCTTTGGCAACCCTTGGGTAAGTAATATATTTCTTGCTACTAAATAAGACCCAACTTAACAAAATTGTACGATTTTACTACTCAACTGAAAATTAACCTAAAGCATACCTATCTGAAGTAGGCTCATTTTAAACTTGGCTTTTACTATTCCAAACACTAACACCTTTCAAAAGAACTTCCAGTACAGAAATATATTGAAAGAAAGCAAGTCTTAGTAAATTGCCGACTCAAAAATATTTACAAGTCCTCTGGAGATTATTCAACATATGTATTTTTTTGCTATTCAATACTACCTTGGTCAAGAAAGAGAGGAAAAACCTCTAGTTTACTACACAGAAATAAAACCTTTTCTTACAATAAAGACACAAATCAATAAGTTCATAAACAGAAGGACTGTTCATAAATAGAAGTTCATAAACTGAAGAAGATTCAGATCACACACATTCAATATGCATCCTGCTGAGTAACTGCCCTCTGTGTAACAGCTGACTAATTTCCTAAAATTTTCTGATACAAAAGCTGACAAAATATCAAATCAAAAATGTTTCCTTGCAATTGCATAAGCCTAACTCACAAGCAGGTCTCTAACGCTTCAGATTAGGAAAAGAAAATGAAGACACTTTGCATTTTCTTTTGTATATTTCGTAGTAGACCAAATACTGTAATGAAACTAAGTAGCGAAAATTCCAAAACCACTGCTCTGCCTGGAATGCAATAAAATATTTGTACACTTTAGGC
This sequence comes from Vidua macroura, assembly GCF_024509145.1. Taxonomy (NCBI): domain Eukaryota; kingdom Metazoa; phylum Chordata; class Aves; order Passeriformes; family Viduidae; genus Vidua; species Vidua macroura. Next base: position 20,223,579 of record NC_071576.1, on the reverse strand, counting down.
ACCAGAAACACACATAGATCATTGAGCAGCATCTGCAGCCCATGACCCACCCATAAAACTTGAATATTAACTTCACTTTTGGGGAGACAGCTGTAGTCAGACCTTGGCAAAGCGCCATAAAATAAATTCCACAACTCTCCTTGATACACTGGGTAAGAACCGTTTAAACACTCTTTTCCCCACGAAGCAGAACAGCTACTTTGAAGACTTTACAGGAGCACAGGAACGTGTGCGAGCTGTACGCCAAGGACAAAAAACCCCAAACCCTAAATAAACAAAAAATCCCACAGCAAAACCCAAAACCGACCAAGCAAAATAAATTAAAAAAAAAAAAAAAAAAGGTAAAGGGTAGAACAGATTCAAACGTAGGAGCAGATGAAAACTGTCTTTGTGCAATGCGTAGAAGCAAAAGAAAGCCCATTTACACGGGCTAGCAGACACCCTCGCACCCGCAAAGCACCACCGCTCCGCAGCCCGGTGGCGACGGGGACGGCGGCGCGGAGGGAAGAGAAACCGATGGCGAAGGCCGGTCGGGATCCGAGGGACAAGCCGCCCGTCTCCCAGCCTCCGCCGCGGACGCATGCACCTCCCAGCCCGCGCTCCGCGGCTCGCTCCCTATTTAAAGGCTGATGTGGTGTTTAAATGGAGAGGCGGTGACGTGGGGCTGGAAAGCACCTTCCCATCCTAGCAGAGTCTATATTAGAGAGCGGCAATAGCGCTATATAAACAGGGCAGCCACAGGGAGGAGGAACACAAGGAGCAGGGAGGCAGAAAGGCAGGGGGAAGCCATGATGGATCTGAGAGCCACAAACAAGGGGGCCGAGCCCGCCGCCGGGACGCCGGGTTTGTCTCCTCCAGCGCTTCGGGGCGGGGGTCGCGGCCGGGGGCGCGCCGGGGAGCGGAGCGGCGGCCGGGGGGGGCTCGGTGGCAGCGCAGGTCTGTGTGACTGCTTGTTGCAAACCTCTGTGAGTACAAGTGCAGCAGCGAGCCACCCGCCAAGGTGCAGAAAGCACGAGAAGGGAACGGGGGAGAGGTCTGGGTTTTTTTTTTTCTTCTTTTTTTTTTTTTTTTTTTTTCATTCTCTCTTTTTAAAATAAATACTGCCTCGCTCGCCAGAGTTGAGGGCATTCACTCGGCTTAGCCGATCCGGCCGGAGTGGGATAAGTGCTTTTCAACCATCGTCTCCTTCTTACAAAGCAACATAAAATGGCTCCAGCGGAGGCCAGGCGGGCTTCCCCGACACCGCAAAACCGAAACCTGGTTCGGGCACCCCTTCCCCTCGTCTCGGGGCGGGCGTTAGCGCCCGCGCTCCTCCAGCTCTCGCCCCTTCCCCGGGCGCCTCCCGCCGGCGGCGGCGGCGGCGCCCCCCGCCCGACGGCCCTTCCTTCCCTTCCCCGCCGGACCCCCGGCCTCCCCGCGGGGCCGCCCCCGGGCCGCCGCCCCGCGCCCCCACCGCTCCTCTCCCGCCGCCTCTGTCCCCGCCGCCGGGCGCCACAAGTTGGCCGCCGCCGCGGGGGCGAGGCTGCCCCGCGCCCCCCGCCGCCCCTGCCCGCCGGGGGGCCGGGACCGCCCGAGGCGGGCGGCGGGAGGGAAGGGAGTGCGGGGGAGGGGGCGGCGGGCCCCGCCGGCCACCTCCGCCCGCGCTGCCCCCGGGGCCCCCCTCGCCCCCCGACCCGGTCCTTACCACGGGGTTTGTGTTAGTCGAGCTCGCCATGTCCCGAGCCCCCCGGGACGCCCCCAACCGCGGGGGGGGGAGTCGCCCCTAAAACAATAAACCTGCCCGGCTGCGTCCCCCCAGCGCCCGCGCGTTCCGCCCCGGCTCACGGGCGGCCCCGCGGCCTGTGCCGGGCTCGCTCGCGGCCCCGGGGCTGCAGCCGCCGCGCTGCCGCCTCGCCCCTTTATATAGCGCGAGTCGAGCGCTGCGCGAGCGGCCGGCGAGCGGGGGACGCGGGCGGGGGGGCGCGAGGCACCGCGAGAGCTGCCGCGAGACCGCGCCGGGACCGGAGGCGTCACGCGGGGCGCCCCGCCCCCACCGCCATGGCATCTACCGAGGCGGAAGTGGCGGCGCGGCCGGGCCCTACCGAGGCGGAAGTGGCGGCGCCTCTCGGGAGCGCCGTCCCCGCCCGGCCTGGGGTGCTGCGGGGCGCGCGCGGCAGGTGGCGGCGGGGGCTGGGTGATCGCGCGTGGGACGGAAAAACGGAATCGTTTAGTTTGGAGAAGACCTGTGAGACCGTGGAGTCCAGCCAATGACCGAACGCCACCGTGTCAGCTAGACCAGGGCACTAAGTGTCACGTCCTTAAACACCTCCACCACCTCTCTGGGCAGCCCATTCCAATGTCTAATCACCTTTTATGTGAAGAAATTCACCTTGATGGCCACCCTCAACCTCCCCTTGTCTTTCTGCCCTGTCACTGGTTGCCTGGCAGAAGAGGTGAATCTCCACTTGGCTACAACCTTCTTTCAGGTGGTTGTAGAGAGCAAAAACATCCCCCCGAGCTTCCTTTTCTCCAGGCTCAACAACCCCAGCTCCCTCCGGTGCTCCTCATCAGACTTGTGTTCCAGACCCTTCACCAGCTTCATTCCCTTTCTCTGGACATGGTCCAACCCCTCAGCGTCGTCCCTGAAGTGAGAGGCTCAGAACTGAACACAGAATTCAAGGTGCAGCCTCACCAGTGCCAAGTAGAAGGAGAAAATAAATGTCCCGGTCCTGCTGGCCGCACTATTGCTGATACGGGCCGAGATGCCATCAACCTTCTTGGCCGCCAGGGCACACCTGACTCATGTTCAGCTGCTGTTGACCAGGGCCGGGCTATGGTGGCCAGGCCAGGGCAGAGTGCTGGGAGAAGGGCTGGCAGCCCCAGAGGAGGCGGCTCAGGCCCTGCTGTCCAAGCTGCAGGTCACAACTGGTGCCAGGCTCTGCAGGAATCAACATGCCTCACCTCAGCCCCCAGGAGGTTGCTCCAAGGCAATTAAAAACTGCAAGTAATCACTACAAGGCAGAAATGGCTCTTCTGGGCCCACGAGGAAGGGGTTCTGAGCCCTGCTCAGCATTGTGAGCACTGGTGCTCTCCCTCACAAGCAGTTGATTAAAGGCTGCCTGTGAGTTTGTGGGCCCCACGCTGGGCAACTCCCCGAGGGCTCCCCTGGCAGGGGAAAACCCTCATGAAGCAGTTCTTTGTCAGGAAAAGCAGATGTGCAGGACTTTTTCAGTCTTCAGGTTCTTGTTTTATGGTTATCTTATCAAGAGTTCAGCACACTGTCTGCACCCAGACCTTGCATGCGTGAAAACAGCACAAAATGGCTAACAAACTCGTGCTGCAAGGTCTTTTTAAGTCTAATCAAAAACTAAACTACCAAATTAAGAAGTGACACCTAGATTATTTTCCCTTCTAACCCAGTAACTGACCCCTAAAGACCCACAATGTGGATTTTTCTACCCAATTACAAGATACCACCCAAACCCAAGAAGAAGAAGAAGAAGACCAAAGGAACTCGAGACAACACCCTGTATCCTCCATCTTGTACCCATCTACAATATGCTAAAACTCCTAAAATCTAAATTTCTCTCCTGTGTAACATACTAAACTACTCTCTACAATCTATTTCACACTTTTGTGGTCTCTAGTTTACTTTGAGGCTTAGGAGGCCTTCTCCATGTTTGAGGGTCAAAGTCAGTGTTTTCCTGGGAGTCAGAGCACCCCAGGGCAGACAGGGGGATATTCCCCTTGCCCTGGGTTCCCACAGCTGCCCAGGCCTAGGTGCCACTGTTGTAGGCACTGTGCCACCACCTAGGCTGGTAGCTGAGGCTAGAGGTGGCTGGGAAAAGGGAGGCAGCACAACCTAAGCATTTACAGCTGTCCTTCCTCAGGCTCTCATCAAGGCCCACAGGTGCTTACTGATCTGCAACATTGCTGCTTTTAACAGTTCTTCATCGAGTCAGTGGCAACAGGATCTCCCATCTGTGCAAAGGTTGTGAGAGCTCTGCCAGCTGGCTTAACTTCCATTTTCCCCTTTTTATTGCCTTTTCTTCCATTCCCTCTTAATCCTCTTTCTCTATGGTAACCTATGAGAGGCATGTCATATGGGAAAATCTTTTCAACTCTGAGTATTGTTCCATCTGTGTTGACCATTCCCACCTTCACTCAGTCCTTAGCATAACTTCTGAACTCTACTCATCCCTTAGATCTCCACCAATAACTCACTTGTGTGAAGTCCACTCAAGAATAAATGAAAAATAATGTTGAATTCTGACTTGGCATACACAAGGCATAGTAGGCTACATCTCTTCAACAATTGTGGTGGTGTAAACTACGTTCGTTAAATAACCTTCAGCCTGAAGTCCTCTCTATTAACTAACCCCAGTAACAAATTCAGAAACTCCTGTCTGGTATCTTTTGATGGGGAGGAGCTTGTTAGTGGGTATAGTAGGTACAGGAGGCCTTCCTCTCTGGTTCCTCAAAATCTTTCATTTCTACAGTAATACACACTACCTTCCCTGCTGGACTGCAGACTTTGTATAGGGACATGACTGGTTGGGTCCACTGATTAAGTCATTATTCACTGTGCACATTGCTGGAGCCCTGGCCAAAATAATAGCATAATTTACAAAGTTCTACCATTCTCACCTGTCCAACCTCACCTTTTTGCTGGAGTTTTCCACCTGCATAGCACAGCCAACAGGACTGAGGAAGATCTGCCCACTCAGGAGCCCTAATTCATGGTCTGATGAATGAATTACAGGGATTGATTGAGATGCTGGTGTTACTTGATTCCTGATACCTCTGATAGGAATGTAGTAGTCTCCTGCAAAAAGTTTGTACTTCACTGTGAAACAAAACTGCCAAAATGACTGGCACGTTACCAGCAAAGAATCAGGTTGCCATTCATACCCCTTTTCTCTTCAAAACAAGGCATTGCATGGCTACAGTTTCCTACCCTGAAACCTACCTGGGAGGGCCCAGTTTTTCAGAGTGGCTTACTAAATAGTTAAAAAATTTATCTTTTGGTCATGTTAGCAGTACTGCCTCAGAGTGGTGCCATGCTCCTTTCCATATTTCACCAGACTGCCTTCCCAGAAAGTAGGACCCGTGTGCACAGCCCTCTCACAGTTTCTCAGGCACTAATACCCAGTTGTAGCACAGCACTGCGAACCCCTGAGCGCCTCTGAAGAGTATTGCTGTGAACAAAATCAAACCCTCATGAGAAATGCCCCATTGAGTAAGACTAATGGTCCATTTAATTCATAGCAATTCAGCTGCTGCTTGGGGAGTCAAGCGAGATGGCCACTTCCTAAAGTCTGTTCACCCTGGCTGCCTGCTGTATGGATGTTAGGGGGTTCTACTTCATTTAGCATTTTGTTCAACTGGAATAACATACATGCTTGTGTATAGTGCATGGTAGTGCTGATAGTCTGGGAGCATCAGAAAGCATAAGCTACATAACAGCATTACTTTTATAGTTATCTGTATTTCTCTGCCAGCATTCTCCTTTGTTTGCTGGGCAAGTATGAATCTTCCTAAATTTGTGTTACCCTGTCTGTCACCTTTCTCCCCGAGGTTTCTAGCACTGACAGCTCAGGGTGGCTTCACCAGGTTTAGCAATAATGTCAGCTCAACTGTTGGCTAGGCACTTCTGTTTTAGCTATTGGGCTGGCTAGACTTGAGCCCCATAGTGAAGATGGACATTACATCGAGAGCAAAGATTATGAGATTTGGGTAAACTTTCTCCTTCAATGCAAAAATCGTGCCAAATATAGGATAGTGTAGAGAAAAACAGATTTGTGCACAAGATCAAAAGCTGATCCTTGATGTGTTAGAGAAGGAAATAATATAGAAAAGTTCCCATTCAATCCTAGACACAATCATATTTCTTCCTCCACCAAATGTTTGAAACAAAGACAAACCATCTTTTACAGCAAACGTTTTGCTTTCAGAGACACACAGTCTGCATTGAGTACCCTGAATGATTCCTGGCCTGTTCAGAAGCATTCCTTGCTTCTCCTCAGCAGGGCAAATTACTTACCACTGCAACAGTAGCTAAATTAATACAAAGGGTCTAGGATATGGGGATAGCTGTAGTTCATCTTCTTTGTAGTTCATCATGGAGCTACTTCTTTTAGAATAGAGATTTTTGAACTTGTGAATAGGAAGCTGCAGGGGGTGGGGAAGGAATAAATAAATTTTCTTCAGTATGATTTTTGGGTTGACCACCCTTCCATTTTAAACTTCTTGGCAAGTACTAATGGGTTGCTCTGCAAAGCATATCTTTCAAGAAGACATTTGCAAAGGGTTAACTGATGTATAAGTATTTGCTAATGGGGGAAGGATGGGACACACTTGAATCTAGAAAGTCAAAGATGCAAAGTGTCTGTGATTGCCACAGAAAACCACCAGCTAGCAACTGAGCTGGAAGAAAGAACCACAAAATCACAATGCTAAGTTAAAACATATTCAGTGTAAGTTGCAATCTTAATTTCAGTTTTTCTCTGTTGTTTAGTTGTTTATTTTAATTGAAGTTTTTGTGGTTCACCTGAAAATTGTAAAAAAAAAAAAAATAAAAAAAATTGGAAACTATTTTTCTGCCCCCAAGAACAGACCATGCCTTATCTCCTACACCTGGAGAAATCACTACCAGAGCAGTATCCGCATGCACTCATTTTTCTTTGAAATAATTTCTGATCATACAGTGAAGAATAGAGTACTTAGTACAAGGTGTTGCTGACAACACTGGTTTTTAATTTGCTAGTTCTTGAAACAAAGAAAAACTTGTTTTGTGAGTATGTCTACTAGTGCCCCGTCCCTCTGAGGGGGGTGGTTGAGCAAGGAAAACAAAAATCGGTCTTAACTATATTACAGGATTGACAGAATGATGCTCACCATCAGCACGCCTTCCAGAGCTGTCATCATTGTCTTGTCCACATTAGCAATCTGCTCTTGTACTGGTGAAGTCTCCTGCTTCAGGCATGAAGACAACATACAATTTTCACCCAGTATCTTTATTACCTTCTTACCTTAGAAACAATCTAAGCCATTGGATACTTTTCAGAAGGCATTGGCAACACACTAGTATTATTAGTCAAAAAGTGAACCTTCTCACCCAATCTCTGAAATGGCATGTTTCCAGAAGAATGAGATGCACATTTAAGCTTCAAATTGCAATAGCATGTGTTAAAGGATAAAACAGGAACATACACAGAAGTAAGGCAGTGTAAAAAATGTTCTTAAGGAAAAATGCTTCTTGAAGTTATATTCATACATTGTGAGATTAGAGGTTATTTTCTTCTCTATGTTTCTCTTACTGCTTCCATTCAATGTACCAAAGAGAGAATATAACCTTAAATGAAATTTGAGAATTCTTTTTTGTTTGTGAGGGGTCTGTTTTTGGGGGTTTTTTTTTGTTTCTTTGGGGTTTTTAAGTGTCCATACAGAGCTAAAAACAAAAATAAGTGGCCCAAGCCACAATCCAAAATGTTGGGCACTGGCAGAAGTTAAAAGCAGGCAGATCATAATGAAGCTTTTCTAGATGCAACAAGCCCTCAAGAAGGGAGGCTGACACATAACAAAACTCACATGATATGACTTTCAGACAGTGTTCAGGTATTGAATAAAAATGCCCTAATTAAATGGTATAAAATATATATATTAATTGACATTCTCCTAACAGCCTGCTCACCATGATCTAGTAGCTGGAAGCCAAATCCAATGAACATGTCCCTCTTGCCTTCAGCAACAGGTTTTCCAAAAAGGTTTTTTTTAGCAAGGCAGATATGGAATGAAATAGCTCACATCACCCTTATTGCAAGGCACCTCTATTCTTCTAGTTGGATTACTCTCACATCTAGAATTTGAAGCACAGCAATATGCTTTACCAAAGCATGTTGCAACACCAGTTTTAAGGGTCTAGTACATGTACAATTCAACAGCCCTCCTCACAGCCAACGAGAGCTAAACCTTCTCATCCCAGAGCAATGTATTTTGCAGACAATGTTTCAGTGAAGTCTCATCTTTGAAGTGATAGAGCAGGCAAGGCCTTCAAGAAAGCTGAAAAAAGTCCCTAAAATTCTGAAGGTTAGAGCTTCTCTGAAAGGGTGTGAGTTAAAGGAGTGTCTCGGAGTTACACATTAAACTTTTATTTCATTATTAGTTTTATAGAGTCTCAGGCCTGCTCTGCTCTTACCAAGTACTTACTGAAGCAAAGTAGGAAATGCAAATAATTTTTTCTTTAATATAGTCTGTTAACTGTCAGAATACTTATCGTTTTTTTATAACAACTTATATATACCCTTTTCTCATTAGGGCATGTCTAAACTGGACAATAAAATTATGTGCTTAGTTATCCAGTCAGATCCAAATAGCTACCAACATAAGAAAGCAATCTTCCCTGCCCCAAGCAAAATACCTTAGTTGCAATTTCACAGAAGACTTACATGAGCAGGTGACTAGCTACTATTCATTACTGTAGCTCCTTCTGTCCCTATCGTATTTCAACAGATCTCTCACCTCTTCAAAGACTGAAGAACAGCACCACAAAAGCCAGGGGACCAATCAGAGATTTCCTTCTAAAGCTGCTACTAACAACTGCTCAACCCTCTCCTGTCAATGCCAGGGTTTCTGTTCTAGCAGAATTATAGTTCCCTATCTGATTTATACACAAACTCCATGTCAGATTTTGCAAAACTACTCATTTTCTAGGACCACTCCTGCCTCCTCTGCTTAGGAAATTGACTTTCCTCAAGGAATCATTTCACACCTGTGCACCATGGTCTTTATAACAGCTGTTTCTAGTAAATGATCAGCTATAGCTGGAGGAAACAAATAGGTCTTTTCCAGGCTCTTGCCATATGCTGCATTTATTTTACACCTTAGCAGAGGTTTTTGCCATCGTGGTTTTTGTGAACCAGAGACTGTGGGGTTTTTTCATGTTTCTGGTTTATAAAACTACACTTAATTTGTAAAGGCAAATCTTAATTGAGACACTGACTCAGTTTTCTCATGACCCTCCAAAGTGTTCAGTGATAATGAGAATTTCAGGCATTTGTACTTCCTTCCCATACCACGGTGTGCTCGTTCTGTCTCTGTGCCACTACTCTGCTTTTGCCAGTTCCTTGCTGTGCTTTTCTTTTTTTTTTCCCTCCGGTGTTGGCTAATTTTTAACCTGGATCAGTTTCCTGATCTGGTTCATAGGGCAGCCCTACAAAAGATGTGTTAATGCAACTGAAAGAGCTGATAGGAGTAGAAATAAGTGACTAAAGGAGGAAATGCTTCAAAATAACATTGTTGCCAAATGCTATGTCATGTAGAAAAGTCTCCAGGTTTCCTTTTATCAAAGAAGAATTGGCTATTACTAAAATGCATACCCTGCTTGCTGTAATCAAACTCTCATGCTTATAGCAGGAAGATTACTGGTCTTAGAGCACAGACCACCCCTTCATTTTTCACATGTGTGCATGTTTGACATAACGCTGAAGTCTCCACAAAGTGAATGATTCATAGTTTGAATACAGAGTACCAATGCTTAAATAGCTAAAAAAGTCCCTAAAATTCTGAAGGTTAGAGCTTCTCTGAAAGGGTGTGAAGTAAAGAAGTGCCTTTGAGTCCCACATTCTGCATTAGTACCTTGCTGAACAGCTTTTAAAGTAGTAGCACTATTCACACAGACTGTAACTGTTATGAATCACAGCTACTCAGCTGTGATGATGTTTCAGCAACAGCCAAAATATTGCTGCCTCTGATCCATAAGACCAAATAACAAAGAAGTTAGATTAAAAAAAGCTAGACTTAGTCTCCTCATACACAATATCCTACTTTACACATCCGAAGCAGAGCTGTGCATAGCATGCTGATAGATGTTTTTACTGATTACTGCCATATATTCCATCCAGCAGCTATGATGTGCAAAGGTCCACAGCAGAACTGAATTAACTTTAGTGAAGTTATTCCTGATATATACAAGCATCAGAGGATGAAATATCCATAGAGAAAAATTTGGAGAGTGACCTATATAGTGTGCCTTTGGAAGCCTTATGTACCTCAGGCTCCATGTGGTGACCTAAGATAGAGTAATTCACCTGGGGTATGCCAGAATACAGATACACAGTGTGTAACTATGGCATGGTGCTGCTCTGTGTGAGTGATAACTCTGTGATTCCTTCAGGAGTGTGTTTGTGTAGCCTCAGCTTCCCTGGCACAGCTGGCAGAGTGGGAGACAGCACACAGGCTGCTGTCACCAAGCAGAGATGTGCTGTGGTGGATTTTACTCTGTGGTTTTTCCTTCAGCCACACGTTCACATGTCTGCTAAAAATGCTTTTGTGCGAGGCAGGTTTGTTCCACTTCAGATGCTCACTGCCTCCCACTTAATACTTCTGTTCCTTTGTGCCCAAGTAAGTGGCTTTGCAATCCACACCAGCTTCTGGGTTGCTGAGAATTTCATAGAGCTGATTTAAGGGCAAGGAGTCTACACCTTTCATGGAAAAAACCCATAGGTGTGCCCTACACTTTGCAGCCTATTCAGAGGTGATCCCATGTCCTCTCTGGGACACCCAGCATGAGAGGCATCAGACAGACAAGCAGATTTTTTTTTCTTCCCTTGATGAGTCCTAGGGTTGTTTTTCACAGGACTGGGTGGAATTTGCAGAAGACAACTCCAGTTGAGTTTTGGCTGAATTTAGTCTTCCCAGAGAGGAACAGTGAACATAAACTCAGCTGGAACCAACCTATGGCTTATGAATAGTTAATATTGAGTTCTCATTCTGAGGCAGATTATCTAACTGCAAAGCTGCATTAGTGTGAGAACTGCTGGGCAGCTGGAGTATGGCTTTAAGAGAAAGGAAAACAGCAGGAATGAGCCAGCCCAGCTCATCCTGTAGTGGAGCCTTAGGACCCTAGGCATTTATTGTGATTCCTAACCTGTGACCCATTTCTAGAGCTCCTCTCTGCTCCAGTCTTCATGGTAATTGATATATAACCTGGGAGTCTTTGGCATAACAAGATTTTGACAGCTGCCAACATATTAAAAAATGGGAAGCTTATAGACTAGATCTCACATTTTCCCTCACCTGCTTCCTAGTCCCTGCCTTGCTGCTTTGGACGAAAGGGAGTTCTTCCATCTTAAGCATCATCTTGCACTAGAGATCCCCTAGATTTGCAATATGGCCTACTAACATCAGCCATCTCATTTCTCCCACTGAGACTCTGGGCAGATTAGTGGTGGCTGTGTCTCTGTTGAAAGAAAATATTTCTAGTGAGGCATCCCATCACATCTGCAATATTTGCATCATTTTATGGTATGAGCAGAACACCTGCTGAGCAGAAAACAGAACTTCCAGTTTACAGAGTTTTCAGACAGCTGGATTTTTGCTGGAGAGACTGACCCATGCTCTGACCTATCTGTTCAGATGCAGACACAGTTTTAAACTTACAGGGTGAGGACGCAATGCTGCCTTTATTGGATGAGGTCTGTAGGCACAAGGGATGATTTTTCCCAAGGAGTTCTAGTTGTCACTGCAGCCATCCCCTGGTAGTGTGTACTTTGAGCTCAGCTGGGCTCAGCTTTCATGAATGTTTTCCCTGGCCACCTGTCAGGGAGGTGCTGATGGGTATCATCTAATGTGAAGCAAATGAGAATACCTTCAAAGCCAAAGCGATAAGGTCTCTATCCACATCATCTGAAAAGCTGTGTAAATATATGAGTGGTCAAAGAAAGTCCCTTGCCCTGCTGCCAAAGCCAGATGAAGTTGGGGATGAAGCTGGACGATGCAACCAAGTGGTGTAGAACTAGAAAGACACTTTGTTTTAGACCTGACAAAGCAAGATGACCAGCAGTAGTGTTTGAACTGTGCAGCTTATTCTCTTTCCATTACTGTAGACTTCTGCAAATGTTCATGTCCCTCCTGCCCACTTTCTAGCTGTGGCTTTCAAGATAAAATTCACATCTCTTTCTGAATGGTGTGTCAGGCTAGAGAGTGCTATATTGGTATCAGTGTAAATTGCAAAAGAATGAAGAACACAGGGCAGGCACACTCACGGTCTGTCACCCTGCAAATGCTGTAAGTCTGCTAAGGACTTTGAAGGGAGAAGATGTTCTGGATTGGGGAACCAATGAAGGGACATTAGATCTGCATTCAGCTGGGGCTCTACCATTCCAAGGCAGCCATTTAATGCTGTCTTGGTTTTCCTATCACCTTAGAGGTACCGTCCTTTATTTAACTCTTCAGATAGCTTGATTTCTTAATGTTTTAAATGGACTACGTAATATTTAAATAGAAGGTGATAGGAAAGAAAAAAGTGGTATCCTAAAATGTATAGGCCATGGGTTTTTGGATGACTTGAAAATATCACATCCCCTGAAGTATATCTTAGTAGCTCCTAGGTCAAGCTCCTACATGTGGCTGACTTGAATCCAAACATACAGACCCAATTACAAAACGTAACCAGCCTGGATTACCACTGATTTTATCAAAAATGTTCAGTTGTTCCCAAATGAATGTGAAAAATAATCTCTCTCTTAGGTAGACAATTTTTAAAAAGTTTTTTTTCTTTTTGTGTAGGAGAATCCAGACATAATGGGGCTTTTTCTACTAAACTTAAGGAGGCGACTTATATCAGGAAGGCAACTATAAGGAACTCCGATCTTGGCTGCACTGCAAATGTTTCTTTTCCAAGCTGAAAGTAAAAGAGGTAGCCACAAGAGGGAGGCAGAACTCCTATGGCAGTATAGTAACCCAAGCAAAAAACAAATCAGAAATACACTTTCAAATTTTCCTTCTTTGAGCTAAAGCTGTGCAGTAGCCCTTGCATTGAGAACAATAATTGTTGGCTGTAACTCCTAAGAATGTAGCCTCAACACATGGTAAATACTAAATGGTTAATGTAAGTTGAAAATTAATAACTAATAAATCATTTTCCTAGACCTAAAATGTAGGTAAGAAACTACTTCAGGAGAGATTGAAACTGATTGTCATGTACTTTTTTGTAGATGGGAACTAAGACTGCCCCCATTATTCAAAGGCATATAGTTGTATTTTGCTAGGCTCTAAAACAGAAAGTTCATTTTGTTTCTGAAAGAATACTTTTTATAACAATTTGCTTCTTAGCAAATACGTTGTAAGGATGTATTTAAACCATTCAATTTCCACAGCACCTCAGCAAACAGATAAGGAACTAGCCTCAAATGGTGCTATTATTTATCCTATTAAGTACTTTCACTGGGCAACAGGCCTTCTAGATTCAGTGAACTCAAAAGAGAAAGCAATTTGGATGGAGGTAGAGGGTAGCTCTGGTGTCTAATTTCTGCTCCAAGGACTATTTCCATAATATACTCAACAGAATTTAATAAGCTGCAGTCAAGGATTGACAAACCTGGTCAGTACTCTAAACCCTCAAAGTCTTCAATCCTTCTTTTCAGTCTTTAATTGTCTCCACCTCTGTACTCACCCTCTAGGTAGTCTCAAACAAGGAGAAGAAAGGGATCCCATACCCCTTCACTTCCCAGCAGTGCAGTGTTCTGACAAGTGCACAGCGTTATGTACACAATGCTCATTGTGAGTACAGCAGCAAGTTGGATTCCTCAAGAGAGGGAGAGTAGGGGAATATCTTGCTTGAAAACCCAAGCTGGACTTGGCTGTATAGAACTGTGGTAGTTTGGGTCACATACAGGAACAGTTGGTGTTTGCAGACATCTTTCATGCAAATTTATGAGAGCTTCTGAGGCTTTGTTGTCCCATTGTTCAGAGTTGAGAAAGACACCTTTCATAGCTAGTGTATAAAATAATATTCCAAATACTTTTTTATATACAGCAGTTGCTGTCAGGATTCTGATACTGTGACCTTAAGGAGAAGAATTTTTTCTGGAACTGGTGCACTTCATGTTTCAGACACATGTGCTGTAACCCACACCTGCACCTAAGCTGAAACAGTAGGCTACTCCTCCATCTTTTGCTTCATCTCCAGCTGACCTTCAGCACTTTTTGTCTTAAAAATTTACAACATATCTGGACTAGTCAGGGTGGGCAATCATGGTAACTAAGAGTACTGAAAGAAAACTGTGGTTTTTTTCCTGTCCAAATTGTGCTGTCTCCCTCTTGTGATGTCTTTTGTTTGGGTACACGTTGCACTGGCACTCTGACCCCCCCATCTCTTGTAGGATGTTATTTTGGCTTATCTCTAAGGACTACACTGTTACCAAGGAACTTGGAGCTACTTGGTTTTAAAATTTCTGGGTTTTTTTCTCTAAATCTTTCTTTTTAAAAACATGCATATTAGCAAGCTGTCAGGGTTAATAAAATCCCACCCTCCCAATTTTATATGTTCATTTCCAAAAGTCACTGAGTATCTGAATTGTAGTAAAAAACTCTTAGTACTAACAGCCACTGAATCTTAACTTTCCTTGTTTCTTCTGGCTGACCTGATTTACTCTTAAATAACAAATATGAGGCATCGTACCTTGTGTACCTCCATGTTCTGATACTGTAAAATGGTTGACTTACTGTCAGTCGTACTGAGCTCAGAGCAATATTCTGAACAGCACTTATGATGAGTATCTGATTTTGTTTGGCCAAGAGAAGCTCCTCAGTCTGACACAAGGAATGCTTTTTGAGAAAAACAACAGACTGAAGTGGGTCTCAGTGACTCTTGAGAGAAGTGAAAAGATGTATGAAATGACACATGGCTTACTGAACGTTGAAAGAACAGAGGAAATCATAACAGAGGACTCTATGTATTTTAGACCTGATACTTGCTTTGCAAACACATTCTGATCACAGGAAGATACCACTCTTTCATGTACTCCTGGTTTTAGTGGTCAAAGTAGAGACCACTGAGCAGAGGCTTCAATCCTCAATTACTTTGTTTCCAAATGCTGGACCATCTTCCATATTATGTCAGTACTATTTCAAACTGTTATGTGGCTCAGTCTCTAGGCCTGCTCCATTTCCTTTGCAGTCTATTGTTCAAGCTGCCTGATCAAATGAAGTTATCTCTTTTCTGTATGTAGTCCCTTAACTTCTAATTTATGTTGTCCTTTATACCATTCAAAATATTCCTTTTCCCCTTCTGAATTCAAGACCTCTGATTTATCAGAATATACAGCTCGTACGACTTCAATTTCACAGTGAAAATGTGGATATGCTGTTTCATCTTAACATTTATTTAAATTTTCATGTAGTTTAAACAAAAACATGACATCCCATTTCAACTGTTATAAAGAAAAAAAAACCCACTTCTACGAAGTTAGCCAGTGTATAGACTTACTTATTTTACAAAATGAGAAGGTAGGAACATATTACAAAATAATAATTAAACCAATCAATGACAATAGTGCAAAGAATAAATTGCAAGTATGAAAGAGAGATGGGGAAGGAGGGTAGGACGGATGGGAGATGGATGGCTGAATGTGTGAGGGGTGGCTGGCTGACTGAACAAAACAGGAACATTAGAAGAGCTGTATATGTTATCACACCAAATTTTGTATCTTAGACATATCATGATGAAGATTTAACTTTAGTGGCAGAAGTGGCTAAGTACTTCATCCATTAAGTGATCTCTTTGTGCTGTAAATTCTTGTGCTGGTCAGTTCTAGAGATTAATACAGCTATACACATGAGCTGCTAAGAGTCACTGAAATAAATTTTTCACCAACTGGAACAAAGGTGACCTATCAAGGATTTGATTAGTGTACTGAAGGGCCAAGGAAATGACTGAGAATTTTATGCAAGCAAAAGAGCAAGCACCTCCAGGCTGAACTTCATACACCTTTTCCACTTGCTTTCAAACTCTTTTGCATGCAATTGCTGTCTATCCTGGGAGGTGACTGTTCAAGAGGGAGTTTTAGCAGCTACAAAATAATGTGGACAGGTGTTGGACATCCTATCAAATAACTGTCAGCCAGCAACCCACTAGAGAAGGAAGGTTATTTCTGCAGTGTTTATAATGATACTGCTATATCTGATTCCTTCATAGGATGACTAAATTTAAATCTAAACAAAAGAACAAAAATAACATCAGTCAGTTTTAGTATTTCTCAGCTGAATTCACCCATTTTCCTTTTCTATCAGAGTGTCCATAGTTAATAAATGTAAGAGACATTAACTAAAATAAGCTCAGCTGCCTAGAGATATTGTTTATCTTTACCCCTTGTGATCAAAGACACTTCATGTTTCTAGGCAAAATTCCATACAATACCTCAAGTCTTACCACAGTACAAATATTAAAACCCTAATGAGAAATAGGAGGAGGACTGAAAGTGGGAATCACTTCAGGGCATAAATGTATGCTTACCTTGAAGGCACATTTCCTGCATGGAGTGTTTGAATACTACAAAGCTTTCAAATATACCAAATATACCATCTTTCTCAAAAGAAGCAGTAATCTGAAACTAGTCAGAGATTTTTCCGCACGATGAAACAAAAAAAAAAAACCTAAAAAACCACCAAACTAAATCCCCACTACAGGCACTGCTTGTATCTAAATAATTTCTGCTACTTTCAAACTCACAAGCTTCTTAGATCTTTTCCCTTCACTCCAATCAACAGTCTGTTCAAATTACCACTGTACTCACGAGTGAAGAGTGTATGTACATAAAGTACATATATGACAGTGTGTAACACTGAAAAACTGGCACTCTTTAATCCATAAAACAGTGGAGACCTCAGTAAGGGCATTTAGGATCCCAGTGCTCAAATTCTCAATGCTCGTAACGGTGCTGGACTGATAAAAGAATTCAAGTGAGACACCTGATGACACCAACAATAGACTTCCTAAAGATTTTGGTTATTAGCACTCTTGAAAAATCAAACTACTTACTCCAGTCCTTAGGAAATAAGGAAATAAGATCTTTTGAGACTCTGGCTGGGGTATTCATCCTTAACTCATGAAAATTCAGTGGCAGGTATATCTAAAAACACTCTCCACAGATGAGAATGGATTAAAATAGCTTTCACATAAACCAGAATGCTTTTCCAGTTTTGCCTGCATAAATTCATGATGACTGGAAGAAATATTTCTGTGTACAACTACACAAGAAAGATGAGAGTCAGGTTTTTCATTAATTGATTCTGAATTAAAAAAAACAGTGACGAAGTGGTAAAGAAATTAAGTAAATCCATAAAGTTGCAATATGTTTATCTTTCAGTTACTGGAACTCAGAATGTTCTGTGCACAGGTATGACAGGCTGAATAGTTTAACAGCAGTTAATAATTCAGGGCTGAATAGTTTAACAATTCAACAGTGATGGAAAATTATATTTCTTTTATTTTCTCCCCTCTTAAGGTATACAACATAACTTTGCTAACTTGTATTACTTATTTGTGTTTCCATGAGCTGAGGGGCAATAGGCAAAAAAATCAGACACTGAGCCTGCAGGTCAGAGTAGAAAATCTCCATTTCTTTCACAAAGCATCCTCACATTTACTCGGTAACATCTCAGCACTGCTTCAGCTTGTTTTTTTGTTTTTTTTTTTTTTTAATTTCTTTATGGTGGGATTTCAGAAACTGTACATTAGGAGCTGCAGTGAAAAGCAGGAAGACCACCCAGAAATTCTTTGACTGCCTTTGAACAGGAGTGAATTTTGTAGGGGAGTTGCCATGCAACTCATCACAGCCAGCCTGTGCCAGAGCTGAGAATCAGTCACAAATTCAGCTCTGTTCTCCCAGATATTTCACAACCTATACAAGTTATCATTAATAGTATCAGAAATTTTAATCCATTGATCTCAAAATTCTTAATAAAAATTAACAGCATTCTTCCATTTACAGAGAGATGTTGTAAATGCTTAGTATTAACTGGTGTGATCCAAGGAACATCTTGGGCTCAGAAGGGCTACCTGCAGTGGAGTATTACAGGCTTGTTAATAAGTCCTAGAACGATTGAGATTTTACATATTTACAGTGGTGTACCTGTCTAAGTATGTGTCACTAGGGTGATGCAGGTTTGAAATGCAGGTGCATATAAAAAAGGCATTTAAAAGTTCCCTACAATTTATTTGAAATTCTACCACTACCAGTCTGAGACTCAGACTGGTAATTAATAATGAAATTAATAATGAAATTAATTTCATTATTTATTTGGGATTTTAACACTGTAGTAATTTTTATAGGTATTACAGTGAAAGTGGTAAATCAAGAGTATATTAATTTTTTTATATTAAATGTAAAATGAATTTATAAAAAAACTTTCATTTTAATTCATTATGATTTTAAATTACATTGCCCAAGTTTTCCAAATGTGTATTTTATAGTCAGTAGTAACCTTTCAAAAGATAAATGATTTAATAAATTACTTACTTTACATTTAACATTACGAGACAAAATATTACACATGCCATAGAAACAACTAAGATTGGGCACTTTTAACACTGTTTTCTCTGAAAATATGTGTAAATGAGTGATTTATATCTTCTGCACTTTTATTTACAAAGAGGTTTTAAGACTTGCTATTACTTCCAGCTAAGTGGGGATAAAAAATCTCCATGATAGAAGCTTGTTAATTTTTGGAAGGAGATTTTGGGGCCCAGTTAATGGGAGTATTATAAAGCTACAAATGACTTATATTGTAGGTTCAAGATAGAACATGAAAATATTGTGCTGGACAGACTTCCAAGGATTTTCAGGAAAACAAACAACATTTTCTGTTAAAGTAATTGTGTTCTGACATTTTTAATAACCACCCATTTTACCCATCCAAGAAAACATACAAAAAAACCCCAAACCCAAAACTAAACCCCCATGTTTTTCCCTTAAATATCTTTCTAGGCAGGAATGATCTAATCTTAGCAAAGTCCCTCTGGTATCTCCACTACTGTAACACCCATTCCCTATTACTAGCAGCCACGACCATGTTCAGTCAAGATACCAGAACGGCTCAGACTACAAAGTAAAAATTTTAAGAAATTGTAGAGGCTTTCTTGTAACTTGTGCAAACCCCATGAAAACGTGCACAGTGACATGTCACTCAAGGGATGAGACAGGAAGGGCTGAAGAGAGGGACAGCTCTGTGATCAACTGTCCTGTCTGTAGTTCATCTAGTTCAACACAGAGACCATTCTCTTTGTTTAAGATGCAGAGTGTGTTGATTCTTCAGATTGATGCTCAAGGTTTTCACTCTGTGGACCATTTCAGAAAGGAGATTTTATGTAATTTTCCACTTGATCCTCCCTGAATTTTAATTGGCAGTTCAGAAGGAAGCAATTCAGTCAAAGGCCAAACCAAAAGGCATTGAAACAAAATGCTTAATGTGGAAGGGCGAGATTGTGAGATAAAGGCTGTTTTCTGGTGTGGCTGTGATGGTTGCCAGACCATACTTGAGTGCAGAACCTAAATGGTGCAAAGGCAGAAAAGGCAGGCTTGACTGTACAACTGTACTTGCTCCAGCAAAGACCTGTGGATCCCCTCCAAACAAACCCTGACCACATTCTTCTCAAAGTATGGATCACCACAAGGAGAAAAAATTATACTCTTCAGAGCACTATTTTAAAAGTAGTAGTCCCTATTTTTTAAAAAGAAAAATACCCAACCACTGCAAGTTCTTTTTTCCGGGTCTGTTAATTTGACCACCCCTCTTGGGACTTGCAGACTGATCTTCCTTTACTGTGTAACACATTCATTGACATCTGCAGTACTTTCTGCCTTCAGATCCTCATTCAAGCTTTTTTTCTGCTCTATTTCAACCTGGTAGAAGAAAAAGAAGAAAATTTGTCATGAGAAAGGAAAACAAAAGATTACAAATCTTCTTCAGTGGTGGTTTTTCTGCTCAGGTGAAGAAACTCTTGGTGACCTGAGAGCTTGCAAGGAAAAATAGACTGAGGATCAGGGAAAATTGGATTTTATTTACTATAAGGATTTTCAGTCTAATCTAAGCAGTTCTACAATTCAGCAGTGTCATGAAATAATTTCCAGAAGAGATAATGTCATGCAGAGAACTCACATGATTTTATATTCATTACAATTCCCAGTTATACTCTGAATACAAGCTCAGAACCAAATCTGCAGATGATAGGTGGCTTCCTACGTGACAGGAGAAAATCAGCCTTAATTATAAATTCTGAGAAGACTGATGTATAAAGCAAAGAGATTTTTTAAATGCTCTTGAGTTTGAAGGGACTCATAAGGATCATCAAATCCAACTCCCTGCTTCTTGAAGCAGTGCCTAACACTACTCCAAATCTCAGCACGCTCCCTGCTGTCCTCAGGCTCAGAGGTGCTTTGGCCTACAGATACCAATTTGGATTGGGACAGGGCCAAGGGGATCTATTTTTGGGTTCTAAATTTCCACATCTCTGAAAACTCAGGAATAATCCAATGTTTTAATTCTTAAAAGGGGTACTTAGGAAGATCAAATATTATCTCCAGGGAATTTAAGAAACTACTAAAAATATAATTACAATTACCAGTAAAAATATTTGCCATGAGAAACTTCAGAATCTCTTTATCATTGCTCTCAAATGCGGCAAGGTAGGATGCCAATTTCTCTGCTGAGCATTCAGCTAACATGCAAATTTACTGAGAAATATTTGGGCAGGTATATACATAGTGCACTTTCCTATCTGCTCCTCTCCTTAGGGCAGGCAGAAGAAAGAAGTATTTAAGCAGAGAAATACTGTCATTCTTTTGTCTGCAGTAGGACTCCCACGGTAGCACTCCCACTAGGGAAGAGCAGCAAAACTCCTGTTCAAACTCTCCATATCATCTAATCCCCGGTAGCTGGCTGTGTGCATGCTCTTCCACAGCCAACTGCAAGCAAATTTATTCCATCTTTGCTGAGACAATCCACTGCCTATTTGCCATGACTCAATAGCTGCACATGGGTAGCTACTGCACACAGCCTGGCATGTGCCAAATTCCCACCTCTTTTGTCCATGGTATTTTATTTGTCTGCCCATACTTTTCAAGACAATGAAGCATGCAAAGTAACCATGGTGATTAGCACTGCTCAGTTTTACCTTGTAACTGTAGTGTGCTGAATAGTTGACCCACTTCCTCACATCAGTCTTGTCCTCAACAGAGATGGACCGAACAGTGGCTTTGGACGCAGAAGTGGTGGGCATGTCAAATTCCACATCTACATAGCGGACAAAACTGGAAGGCACTTCCCGGTCAGAGCCAAGCTCTAGGTGACAGAAAAAGCAGTGAGGATGGCCAGAAGCTGGAAAAAGAGAGTAAACAGTCATGAGAGTTGTGTCAGATGAATCAAAACACAATGCCTAGGAGAAAGCAGAATCATGAAGCTGCAGCAAACAGAATCTCCCTAGGTGAATTAGTTCACAGCAAGTGTCTTACCTGCTTTGATGCGGTTGAAGTACCAAAGCAATTAAACAAAATGCAAAAATGATTGCTAATCATTCTAGTTTGCCTTTAGTGGGTGAAAATGTAAAAGTAAATCAAGCACAGTAGGGTAGAAGTATTTGTCCTCTTGATTCCCTCAGTGTCTGTCACATGCTAAGTATATCATGGCACATCCTTCTGAAATGTTATGAAATGACAGTAAGGAAAGAGGGAGTTTGGAAATATTTGATGTTTATTTGAAATTGTTATCCCCCTTTTTAACAGAGAAAAATTTACTGGATAAGGTTAAATAACTTTCCCATGTTCAAAAAACAAATTTTTGCAAAATTTCAGAATAACCATTTATTCCTCACTCGAACCCATGACAAGGTGGCTAGTCATTAAGGATGGCAAGGAGAGGAGGTAATGTTTAGCTCTGTCATATGTAAACAATCCTTATTATTCTTTCTTCTTTGTTTTGCTGGACAGCAGTGATGTTTAGAAATTAAAGTACGGACTTGGAGTCAAACTAAGTTGGCTTTTTCTCTGCTGCCAACTCCCTTGAGCAAGTAATTTAATGTCTCTGCCTCAGTTTTTCTATTTGCCAAATCAGGATGAAAGCCTTCACAGCCACACAGGGCTTTCTGATTGAAAAGATCCTATTATCTATGTATGTGTAAATGAATGTGTAAGTAATGAATGGAATCTTTGCTTGCCTTTATTACAGGCTTTAGGATTCATGAATACTTGTTCACTAGGAAAGTTCTCCATACAGGTCAGCAAGGTGTACAGGACAGAGACAAGGAAGGAAGAAGGCAGATAAAGTAAAGAGACCTGGGTAGGGAAAGCCCAAAAGCTTCCACTGAGAAAAGCTGGAATACACCTGCTTAGCCCAAAGTCAGCCTTGTTAAACTGAAGCCTGAAAAGCAAGATGTAAGATTTTGAAGTATGACTTGTCTCAACAGGATGAAATTAGGCAGTCTTTAGAGGGCATAGGCATTGCAACATCCCACTTGACCTCTGAAATAGAACTGGAAAAAAAATTCTACTCGGTGTAAGTCTGGTAAGAATCTAGAGTCAGCCTCATATTTCAAAACGGTCTAGCCAAAGTTCCCTTACCACTGGAAGGTTTGTAAAATAATGTGTGTGCAGCAAATCCAGTGAGAGGCTGTGCACAGACCAAGGATATGCAGCACCATAGCTGGATACAAGTTATGAATGAATGGGTGCAGTTATCAAGCAGATAGAGAAGCTCAAGTTCTTGCAAGCATTAAAAATACATCTGCTTTTTATCAGGGTTAATTATCCCAAGCAGAGTACTGACTCATTTGCCCTGGTTCTAGAGCAAGGCAGGATCTGTTTGACAGCCCTTCCTGGCTTTTCATACATGGACATGCTTTTTCTGGATCAAGAGCTGTGGTACACAGCAGGCCTTCCTGGTGGTCCTGCCCACCACAGGAGAGCAGCAGCCCCAGGAGCTCTCAGGGAGATCACCGTGCCCTCCAGTACCACAGTGCTTTGCTTTTGCTTCTGGCCAGTTCTTCACAGTGGCTGTGGTGAGCACAGCCATGGTGGCAGCACAGTTCAGGATCTGACACGGGGGCCCTGGGTGACACAGCACTGCTCTCTGGTATTGCATTATGAAGATGCCTAAAACTGGCTCCAAAAATCTGTGTTCAGCACTCAGTAATGGCAACTAACCCTCAGTCTCAGGCTCCCCCATCCTTTCCTATCTCTTTCCTCACACTGTACCACTCTCAGCAGACTCCTTCCTGCTCATCTGCTTTGATATGCTTTTCCTCTCTAGTTTGCTGTGGGTTGCTCCCTCCTTCAGAGTGAAGACTACCAGCAGCCCAGGAGGAGTGGCTCTGTTCCCTGGTGCAGGCCACATCCACAGCGGCAGAACGTTCAGCTTGTGCTGTGACACTCCTGAGCTGGCACGTGCTCAGCTGCTTTTGGGGTGGATGTGTGTGAAGGTATCACTGGGAAGTGTTCAACTGGGCTTGAGCACACTGCATGCCAGGTGCTTTGGAGAGCTGAGATTTTCAACTCCACATATTTTCAACTGGACACTTGGTAACACCCCTCTCCACTGCATAAAAATGATGGATGTTATTAATTTAAACCAGCTCAGTGTGGTAGGTAAGGAGGCAAACAGATTAAGAAAGCAACTCCTCACTGAAGCTAATGCAAAATTACCTAGCCCATCAGTGTTCATTACTGTCCTGGGCATGAGGCTCACCAGGCACCACCTCTATAGACTGTTCAACAGGCTCATTCAGAGCTCTTTCTCTAATGAACAGGTACCCTTCTTAGTAAAATCAGGAGGAATTAACATACTGCTTTTGTTTTGCACCTCTTGTTTCCTTGAGCTACTACCAGTTTGTTCTGACAATCAAGGATCTCTGATAATTAATATATATGCAAGTGTAACTGTGATTGGAGAGAATATGTTCCAAATGACTCATGACACTCCAACTGTCCCAACATGCTTGGATTAAAAGATCTAATTTACTTCAGAAAGTATTCCAGGCAGCATGCCTGGGATCCACAGCCAAACTAGAGAAAAGTTCAAATCCAGATCCAAGGCTCTGCATAGATGTTACATCCCTGCTTCACAGAAAGAGCATTTTCCCACGATCAAAGACTGTTTGGATATTTCCCTAGTATTCTACTGATGGATTAAAAAAAAAGAACATGTGAAGCCCAGCCAGCAGCAACTGGAGTTGCAAATAGCCTACAAATAGGCATTCTTCATCAACTCTTTTGTTCATATTAATTATAAATATGTCATGGGCAATAAAGTTTATCAAGCTGTAAAAATGGACAAATATTTGCTATTTGGATTTTAGCAATGTGCTCAGTAGAATCCAGTCCTAATTTTTTACTTACGTCAAATCATAGTCAGAGTATGCACTGTCCTTCACTTGTCACATGCTTTTCAATGTTCAGTCATAAGCAGATACTTTGGCTACAAAATAATACAGACAGTGCTGATAACACTGTCTCCTACAGTGAGAGTGCAAAGGGCCCCATCCCATTAGAAAGCACAGAAAGAAAAAAATTTAGGTAAGAGTGCAAAGCTGCTGAAATAATTCTTAACAATTCTTAACAATAATTCTTAACAATTCTTATGATGCTACAACCTGCATTCAAGCAGGGAGTTACGGTAGGGACACGCTCTCCTGGGGACAGCAGGTTTGGGGGCCATGCCCCTCACCTCTACAGAGACTGCACCAGTCCACATTCAGGGAATGGAGTGAAGCATGGAGGTCCAACTGGCTATCTGGAGACCTCTGGAGTTCTGAGATTGTGTTTGCAAAGGAATGTGTGTCAGAGCACACACTGTGGATGAACAGAAAGTCCCACAATGTGTGCGTACATATGTACTCCTGTGAGCATGCCTGGCAGACGGGCACATGTGCTGGAGCACCCATGCAATGCATGTGCCCCAAGCACTGTGGACCCAGTTGTGAGGTTGTGTGGCCTCTGGAGGCAGGTGGAGCTGCAGGCTGTGGCTACCTGCAGCACTTCCCTCAGTTCCAATATGATGCCACTTCTTCTCCACTGCTCTGGAGTCCCAGGCATCAAAGCAGTTCATTAGCAGGCCAGATATTTATGGAAGCCCCAGAGTGCTCTTAGGGGTGAGTTACAGGTATCACAGTAAGAGAGCATAAAGTGTGAGTCAGTGGACTCATAGTTTTGTGTTTAGTGCTTGAGAACTGCATCATTTATGACAACTGCAAATACATGAAGTTGGGTTATTATATGACTTGTGCATGGGGCTGGATACAGCCAAATGTGCACAAGGCTGGTAGTTAGATCCCACACTGACTATCACATCTAAGAAAGAGTGGAAATGAATGCTTCTGAGTACCACTTAATATACCTCTTTGTTTGCTGTATACTTTGAGAACCATGGGATGAAGTACACCCAAAAAAGAGAAATAGTCCTTGAAGGGCAAGGTCAGATATAAACTACTTGGCCTGCCCTGTCATCACTTTGGGATTCCCTCCCTCTCACATACCTCATGTGTCTTGGCCAAGACAGTGCTTCCAAGGCTCTTCCTTTCCCTGAAATAACATCTGATCTGACCGGAGGGGTGAGGACACTCTCTTCCTCTCAGGATGTAAACAAATACACACTGCCCTGTGTTTTGCATGATGACACTGATGGATAGATGCTCTGTGGCAGGGGTCCAACAGCAGCTACAAATCTGTAATGTATTTCCTTCCCCCTGTCACAGTGTATATACAATAAAGAGTCACAATGGGAAAGAAGGAAACAAGAGGCACAGATCAATATCTCCCTCAGAGTAGCAACGGGTAAGGCAGCATCACCTTGCTGGAAGCAGTAGAGACAGGGGTTTTGCCTCTTCTCCTGGTTTGCTACTGGCATGTTCTGTGAGTGTGTTAAAGTCTGAGGGCTTTCATTTCCTCACCTGTGATGTCTGTATGGTACACTGAGATCTTTGGAGAGAAGATGCCACAGAAGTCCCAATTTTCACAGTATCTCATTCTCAGAGCTCATGCAGATGGCATACTGAGATTTTCTTCATAAGCACGTTATTGCTCATAAACAGCCTAGGGTGAATTTTTCACTGCTATATTTCTCTGTTTCCAAGCTTACACCTCAGTCTACAGCAAACCTGGAGCCTTCCCTTTTATCAGTGATATCCCTACAAATTTGTAGCCTGTGGTGTAAACTAGTGTCCTTGGGCTGAAACGTGACCCAAAAGATTAGGACACTTGGATCACTGTTTTGCTGACACTATAACCCAAACTCGGGAAAAACATACAGAGAGTGCCAAATCTGGTACCACAATGAACTTCCTTCAGGGAACACTGAAACCCTCCCAGTGACCCACATGCATTACTACAGCATTAATACTGAAAAGTCCATCTCATTTGTAAAAAGCTGTTCTAGATCAAATAGGTCAAGAAGTAGAATTCACTACAAATAAGAATAAACCTGAGATGTCCAGCTTCATTGTGCACCATGGATGACAGGCAGCAAATAGAATGACTACCAGAAATGGCCAAAGGGAACAGTAGCTTGCCTACATCATTTTCATGTTTAATTATGACCATGTTACTAGAAATAAAAAGACTTGGGATAGAAATACAAAGGGGGTTCCATGTTGGTGTTCTCTCTTCAGGTTTAAGCAGTAATTCCCTGTCTGCACTGATTACAGAAACAGAACCACAAAATCGTCTGGATTTGGAAATGTCTATTTTATCTTTAAATGGTTGAACAATGTCTTCTGTTCTCTTACAATCCCCATTTCAGATAATTCAGAGGCATTAATTGTGGCATATGCATTGAAATATGTAGCACAGGCCCAGCATGTTTGGAAAAGATTATCGCATGTGCTAGAGCTACAGCAATATATCTGCTCCTGTCACTCAGTCCCATAGCATAGAATCTTGCTTTTGCAAGTTACGTGAAAAGGCCCTGCTTCCAATAACAGTACAGAGCACACAGATGTTTGATGCCTAGGTTTCATAATCAAAGAATCACAGAACCATTTACTGGAAAATATCTTTAGGATCATCAAGTCCAACCATTAACCTAGCATGAATTTAATCTACCACTAAACTATCTCTCTGAGTATCCCTGTCTCTTTTAAATACCTCCAAGCAGAGACAAAACACATATTTTTGCATCTAGAAAACCTGAAACTGTTTTTACCAGTAGCTGTATTTGTAGTATACGTGAAACTATTACAATGAAGGGTCAGACAAATACTTCATGCAACTAATTTATGCCCTTTGGTATACTAAAGAGGATGATATATCTTTCACCATTTAAACTCAGTATTTCTTATCTTTCAAAGTACATAATTTGTTTTAGTTTATTCCTACAGAGATAGTATATGCCACTCACCTGAGTTTTTGTCAGGCAGTCGGTTTATCCTCCATACGATGGAATTAAAGGCATGCTCATATTTGGCAGTTCCCAAAGTGACTCTCATTACTGGCTCAGAACCAGACAGACTGGCTGATCCAAAAGTGGCTCCCTTGTTCACCTTGGCTTTCAAAGATTTCTCCCCCAGGACACTCTCCCTGCGGAAGTTCTTCACCCACTCACTTGGCACGGGGTAGCGGATCATCACATTTTCACAAGGGACCTGAGTTAAAGGATCATGGTTGGAAGAGAACCCTGTGGACATCATCAGCCAGCTCTGCACCTCCACCTCGGCACCATTGATGCTGGCAGCTGTCCTCAGAGTAAAAGGCAAAGTTTTCTCAGCAAAGACAGTCCTGAATCTCATCAGTTCAAACCGACAGGCATCCAAGGGGTTGAACAGGATAATACGGGAGTTATTAAACATATCCTCATCCACACATGAATGGAAGCGGCAGCTGTGTAATTTAATCCACTTAGTGGTAGTAGTGGGCATAATATCCTGCCTTGCAACTATTTCATTCCCTTTGATCAGGATATCATTAAGGCCCAATCTGCATTCTGCCAGGCCAGAAAGGAAGCTGAGAACATAGATATGAGTCAGCACACTGTGCTGGAGAATCACACTATCTCCCTTGGCCAAGATGCCATGAAACTCATCCCTAACATCCACAGTGATTTCTTCTTCTTGGTAATTCAGTCCCACTGTGCTCAGATCTGTTGATGAAGCTGGCAAGTTCATCAGTGTGTCTTGCACAGCAGTGATGAAGCTAAGGAAGTCTTCATAATCTGTAGTCCCAAGCTTGATAATTTGCTCTCTCTCTGCAGTGTGTGCAATGGCTGGCTTAGGCTGATACTTCTTTTTCTCCTTGTATGTTGTGCGATCCAACCGCACGCTGTGTATCCTTCCATTCTCATCATAGTTCTGCAGTTTGCGCTCTGAAATCTCATGATTGATTTCAAGTTTGAGTTCCCGGAAAGGCTTCTCTAGCCCCTTCTCATAAAAAAGCTGTATACATCCACTGTCAGTCAGCTTGACGTATATTGGTCCCCAGTGCCTGGATGACATAATGTTCTTCTTCTCTGGGATCCTCAGCATCATTGGCCATCCATCTTTTGGCTGAGCTGGTGCCAAGTTAAATAAAGCTGCATCCAGATCATATGGCATCATGGGGTCATCATCGGGCAAGGTAGGACTGCTCACACCATCTGGGTCTCCAATCTGGAGCTGTTTGAGCTGCTCTACAGCATCTGTGTGCGTTACAGTCTTGTTTGCCTCATGGAAACTGATTGTATCAGGCTCTTGATGGAGAATAATGAGAGAGTCTCTATGGCTTTTGCCTGGAGCACTGGAAACAGAAGAGCTTTTGGAACGCCTCTCTTGCTCCTCAAAGAATGAGCTGAATGGATTGATGGGTGAGGGTTGGACATCTCGAAGAGATTCATCCAGAAAGGGATTAGTAGCACTCCACGGTGGTGTTTCAACAGAAGGCAACTTGGTTAAAGAGGAGAGATCTAGTTTTTGAATTTTGGAGAGGTCTCCCAATGTACTTTTAGGACGTTCTCTTTTCTTTAAAGATGTAGTGAGATTAAAGTTAACATCTGGAGCCTGTGTTTCTGCAGGTGGGGTATCTGTTTTCAAGGGAGAAAGGCTCTGTGGTGCAAAACTGACTTCATTGTCATCAAAGGTCACCCAGCTGGGAAAGCGAACTGTGGTTGGGGTAGATGAATGGCCATTCATGGAGGTGTTGCTCAGCTGCCAGTTGACAGCCTCCATATCTATCTCTTCATCTTCCTGGAGAGATGAGGAGTTGTCTTTAAAAAAAGAGGGGAGGGGAGGAAATTTCAGCTAATTATTCTGGAGTTACCTAGTTCTCTCCTCAAAAAAACCCTCAGAGTCAGCATGCTCAAGGAAGCATGCATTCCCATTCAAATGCTGGGCAAGAATAAGATAGTCAAAAGATTTGGCTAAAATGCTGAGGAGTCTGACAAGAATTAATTAAAGGATACACAGCTGAACACAGAAAAGGAATCCAGGAAGACATATTAAAGCAATGACAGCAATGATGGTACTGATCTCATCCCAACATAATGACCTATAGGAGAAACCACATGTCACAGTGATTTTTTAAAGCTTCCCTCTGTAAACTTTTAGGATGCATTTCTTCTCCACAGTTATCTTCTGTTATTTGCCTGGAATGTTCACTCACTCTTCTTATAATTTTCTTCCCTTTTCTGTCCCCATACCCTTTGCTCTCAAGAATAATCCAGTAGGAAGAGGAATGAACATTGAGGAAGAGCACATCTGCGATCTGTCCCCATGTACTTGCCTGTGCATTTGTCGTTACCACAAAAGCACATGGGGTATGGTGACAGCACTGTAAAAGGTGCCCAGGTGTGATTTTTCCCCAGGATGTGTTCAGCAAAGAGACTCTTTGTCATACCCAGTGTGCAAGAGTCTGACAGTCCTTGGATGTCTCTGAAAAATCTCTCGGAGAACCTGTGATCTAGGGATATATGTCGGGATAAGGAAAAACGTGGTTTTGACTTGTGTTGTGGAAGCTGTCCTCATCCTCTCTGAGGACAGGGCACCTTTGAATGCTATTTTCCTAGTCTCGGGCTCTGCCAAGACACTTCCTAGAAAACTGTACCACAGTGCGCTATTTCAGTCCCAGCTCTTCCCAGGATTGTTGTAGCGGTTGTTTTCCAAAATGAGTACAAATTCTCAGTGTTAACAAATTTAATTATTTTCTTCCCATTTTCTTCCTACTGAACTAATGAATCAGAATGCTCCAAAAAATGAGCAGCCAGCATGAAATTATACTCTGTACCTGCACCATGTTTGCTCTGCATGATACAGCAGTGCTGGCATTTGTGCTTTTTGCTTCTCGCAGACATCTCATGTTTTACACAAGTCACTGTTCTTCAGTACAAGCAAGAAGTAAATGTAAAATGTAGCCCTGTGGTATAGCTGTACACCTGTGATTTGAGCATAATTTACAGCAACAACACCACCAAACCACTTTAAGTCATTATTTAAATTGCCACCAGTTCCCAAAAAAGATGAGCTTGATTTCCATTCTGCTTCAACCATAACAGACAATTTGAATTTTATTTCAGCTACCATTTAGAATATGAAATAGGGAATAATCACGCTAGCCAAAGTGCTGCCATGAGCTCATTATAATGTCTTGGCTAACTTGATATTCTGGCCCTCTCATTCCAGCAATATGTAACCTTCTGATCTAAGGACAAAACACATCAACCAAGTTCTAAGGGTTATTACAATTGAGAATTATACATGAAGGTGAATGATACCAATTTATTTTTCAAGCCACAGCAATACAAAGCAATAACAAGAACAGACAACTTTTACAGACTACCCATGCATTGCAAAGTGTCTGTTAAAAGAAGTGCCATTGTCTCAGTTTCTCAGATTTTCTTCTCTACCCTGCTATCTCACTCCCAGCTTTGCACAGTGCCTGTCTGTAGCCCCTGCTACTGGTCACACCACAAGGTGCAGTGGTGGATTCCTTATCTGCTCAGTATTGCCACAAGGCTATAAACAGATCTGGGGAGGGGAAACTGACTATTATCCACAATCACACCCTGAGTGAGAAAGTAATAAAGAACCCACAAAGAATAATCTGGTACTATTCTGATCCTCAGTCCACACTAATATATTGTCTATGCTGTCTCATGTCTTTCCAGGACTTTGGTCATCCAGTATGTAGCACCTTGAAGCAAAGGTTTTATGCTATTTCCAGGAAAACATTGCTTGTTTCTTTTAGGACTTCTAAAATTCCAGTGTTTATAAGATCTGGGTTGCTTAAGAGCAGCCCACCTCTTCTCTGCCTGCAATTTAATATAATTTCCTTGTGACGAGGAAAGAAAGCTTTGGTTCTCTTTAATGTATCATCTTTTCATTTTTCTATTTGGCTAAACCATAACTACTTTGGTCAAAATCACCAGGTTATATCATGTTACTTGTGCCTGGGGGAAAGGCAGTCATCCAACTGCTAAAAGACATTGATACTGCAAAGTGTTTGTGATCAAAACTGTGCCATGGAAGTATTAAGAAGATATGAGGGTATTACGTACCTTTCAAAAAAAGAAAGGCAGATAACAACTTTCAGAATTGGACCTGAGCAAATGCCTGAAATTTAAAATTTCTGAGTACTCATCTATTTTGCCTCTCAAGAGAAATTAGCTCAGAGCTTCATGGCATGACTGTTCCTGTTACCTGAATATATTAATTTTCATATAATTCAGATAGCTCTTTGAACTTAAGTCTGCAGTAAAGGCATACTCTTACCATGTCACACCTTCCAAAGGGATCCTGACTTCCCTGATGTAGTCTACACCAGCTCCTCAGACAAAGCAAGCATTGCTAAGATTTCTGTTGGCATAGCTGGGTCTCTTCTAGGGCCCTTTACATAAAATCCACCAGACACTGGTATACAGACTTGGTCTTTAAAGATCAGCTAGGTCATGAGGATACCAGCAACAAAACCTGTGGTGTCTGTATAAGCAATTATAGAAAAGCAGAAAATTAAGATAGACAGAATCTGGAAGAAATCAAGGACCAGGCTGCTGTGCAGTTCTGTCTCCATGATAAAGGTTATACTCCCATATAGTTTCCATGACATCCATATCTGGTAATTTTCTTGCTTTTCCATATCCAAGTCAATTCAACTGTGTCTGCACATTTTTTTGGGGCAGTCTGTCGTGTTTCTGGTCTTACTAAGAGAGATGGTGTAATTTAAAAGACTTGAGTGAGTGGGCCATCACTTTGAAGTGATACAACTGAACTCCTATTTCCAGCCTTGACACCAACCTCATATGAGGCTTTGGGAAAACATCACTATCATATCACATCACAGCTTCTCTTCCCACTTTTTTCTAATTTCTGACTATAAAAGTGTTACATGTGGAACACTGTTCCTCTGTACCTCAGTATCCAGCACATTTCTAGGACTCTTTGAGAACACAGTGTAAGTGGGTAAATGCCACAGAAGTGAATATAAACCAATAAACTGATTCAATTAATAGTTCTGTTGCATATATGCCCTTTAAAAACTTTCAAGTTTTGTACAAGTTATGAAGCCAGGTCTGTTTTCATCAGCTTTTATCACAGCTCTGTTAATGGTAGAAGGTCAAATCTGTTACTGCTGCAAACAGCAGCATAAACAGACACTAGGAAAGTGCACAGAAACTAGATACAAGAGTATATAGCTCAAAGCACAGAAGAGGACTTGTCAACAGGAGGGTACTGCCTGCTTATTTTGCCTGGAAAAAATCCTTGTGAGGGTGGCAGTTACTACATCCATGTGCTTCCTAGGTACCTTTGCTATCAATTAGTGAGTGGTAACATCAAAAAATGTCCTCTCACAACCTTGCAGGACACCTTCTTCCCATGAGCTTCAGAACAGATTTTGAAGACAGAAGAAGAGGCATCCACCTTGCCTCTTTTCAAGAAGATTAGAGAGCGCAGCTGGAAAGTCCCAAATCTCTTGACCACCAACACGCAACAGGTTGCAAGATTTGTAAGCACTCCTCAGACTTTTTGAGTGTCTCTGCAAGTTCTGGCACATAGAAGAGGTGACTGCTCACACAGGCCAAGCCCCTTACTCTTGCTACTGAACACACCACATGCAAAAATTTAACAGCAACTTAGTTCTCCAACATCTTAACTGTTAGTACAAAAGTTAGGTGTTAAGGCACAGCTAAGAGACATTTCAAAATCACCACAGACTAAATAAGCAGCAAGAGAAGGTGCAAGATGAAAGATGGAAGTCACAGATCTGATCTCTGCAGTTTCCTCTTATTCATTCTCCTCCCACTTGACTGACTTCTCAGGTCATGTTGAATGGATTCATTCTCAGGTGACTTTTCAATTCATAATACTCTGCCAAATCACAACATCTCTTTGAACACACTTGTCTAAATGTAGGCCACATAAATCTGGCCTGCTTAAACCTTGTTGCATCCCAAATCTGTACTACAGTAGTACTACACAGAGTGTTCCTAGCAGTGGCTTAGTGACTAAATACAATGCCTGTTGCTTAGTTAACTATTACAAATTCATCATAAGTCCTAAAAGAAGTTTAATTGTCAAAAGAAGTTAAATCATCTGAAGCTACAAAGAAGTTCTATCATGGAGCTTCCAAATCTATTTAAAACACAGTGAATTTCATCTAGGTTCAATTAATTTATCCCCATGAGTCTCTGTAAGAACTGCTATATTTAATTTTAAATGTAAGCCATCGTGCAGATACTAAACTGAAGATGAAATACAAGAAAATGATGACTCAGCCCTCACAGCTAGGTTGCAGCAGCCCTCATACTGCAAGAAAAATGTTGAAAAGGATAGTCCCGTACATATGATCTTAAAGAACCCTAGAAGTTTTTGTTGACTTTTTCCAGTGATGTTTTGACTTTTTCTAACAATTATCTCTCTACACAGAAGTCTGTGTTTATGGGAAGGAAGGACTACTGTATTTCAGGAGTTGTGCTCACAGTGCTTTACTGCCCAGAATTATTTGCCTGGTGTCCCCTCCACTCACACCACTCCTTACTGCAGGGAGAAGGAGCATCTTCCCAACAAACGAGAGTGAACTAACCATTAAGACACTGGTTTCACACTACCAGAACAGCAGTAGTTGCAGCTGTAAGTCTCATTGCAGGAAGCTATCAATCATCTTCCTCTTCTCTGTTTATCTTTATTCAACTGGAGAAATTAATTAATTCAGAACCCTTTCACTCTTCCTTAAATAAAGAAAATGTTCAAGATAACAAAATTAGTTTGTAGAACTTTCTTGAGTGATTTAATTAAAAAAATACTCAGTATTTTTATTGTGTTATGTTTATTGAGTAGTTAAAACTCTAGTTCATAAAAAAAAAATCTGTACCATCAGCGTGTAAGATATGGTATGGAATAACTGAAAAAATATTTCAGCAATTCATGGTCTGTGTACAGTGAACTCCCCTTTGTCTTGTACAGATCTTGGCTGCAACTACAGTTTTATAGAAGTTCCTTATGTGTTCTGCAGTCTGTAGTATGCAGTGCCCTAAGAAATCAGAATGTGTCTGGCTAGTCTTAAGCATCTGTAACACATTGTGCATAAAACTGATAAATTAGATTTGTGAAGAAAATATCCATATTCAGACAATGCTCTTTCTAGATCTACTGCTTAGTTTTTAGCCTGTAAACACTTACAAGTTAGTGTATTAATACTCCTAGACAGAATTACAGTCAAGAACAAGCATACAGCCTATCCAAAAATCACCAGAACATTGCAGCAAAGAGAGATATATAGCTTTGAAGTGTAAGTGCCTGTGTCTCCAATTCATACCAATTTATCATTTGAACAGTAGACTCCAAATTCATGTAAGCAGACTCCAATAGTTCATGAAAATAATGGATGAGGTTGTTAGTGTCTTGAATAAACTGTTACATCTTTACATCAGGCAGGAATTACAGTTAAGAGGCAGTTACTTCTAAAGGGAATAAAGTTCTCCTAGTCAGAGCTAGTAAACATTTCATACTCCAAGTAAAAGCACTGCTTATCACTTAAACATATCTTGCTTTGTTTTGGTTTTTTTTTTCCAGTAAGTATGGCTACTCTAAGAAGAAATTGATGTAAACACTTTTTGTTCTCTTTACATACTTGAAAGAGTGGAGCTCTTCTCTTGTGTAACACAACAGTAGCCAGTGGGTCCCAGAACTACTATAGAAAAAGAGGCTTTTTGATTTAGCCCATTTGAGAGCCACAGATTAGGAAAGCTCCTGAAGGTCAGTTCATGTGTTTCCGTTAGCAGGCCAGAAGGTGGTACATTAACACTGATAAAATAGGAAGAAGTGCTCAAGATTTTTACAAGATTTACACAACACTATGCCTGTTCAAAGAATTCACATGCTACATGTGACATAATACTATTTGCTTCTAATTAGAGCCAAGTTGTGAACAGATCTCATCTAAGTGGTGGAGAAAAATTTAAACCTCCTTCTTCTACCTGAGAACTTATTTCTGTTAAACAAACAGGTATAGTCATAAAGTAATTGTCTTAGCAAGTAAGCATACCTACATGATTCATTACAAAGCACCTTCATTTCTACCCCTGAAGACATGGCACAGATATGACTGACATATTTTCACCACTATGTCATCTAACTGTGTTCTCAGCAAGGTGTGCTCAGCCCAGAGATTGCCAAGACAGTGACTACACCCTAGACTTAGTCATTTACTGCCACGGGAATACTTACACTCCCAGTTTGGGTAGGCAAGACAAAGCCTGTGTGTGAAGGGACAGAACAGAGCTGGAAAACACCAAGCTGAACCTGTTTCAGCAGAGAGATCAATAAGAGAATGAGAGAGTCTCTGCAGAAGAATGAATCAGGCTACTACTTTTTTTTCCAAAAGAAGAACAAGGAGCAAAGGAGAAGAACAAGACATACACAACATTTTTCAAAAGAGGTTCCTTTAAAGGTACTTTGGCAAAGATAAATGAAGACAGTTTTCCTCAACATACTTTGGACTTTGCTTCTTTCCACAGATGTCTGCCTTCCTCTCTGATTTTAGTCCACAGTACATACAACATATCCTTCAATGGTGGAACTGCCACTGAGATGAGACTATTGACCTCATGAAGAAATGAGAGTAAATAAGGAAAGAGAAATGTGTCTGCAAGCCCAGCCCCTGTGCCAATTTCATGAAATTGGTATCTGGCAAGCAGAATAAATCTGTAGCCAGCCCTATATATGCAAAGACAATCCCACTCCATCTTGGAGGAGGTGGTGCTACCATCCATTGAACAAGCTCTATTTTGAAAAAGGCAATCATATGAATCTCTCATACACAGACAATACGTTACTTCATTATGCTGTAACTTTTCAAGCAACGTATGATGGACCAGTAACAAAATACAAAGGTTTGCAGACCTTGTTAGTTTTGTCTTTGAGTACCTGAGATAATACCATACGGAACAAGCCTGCCATTTACAGTGCCAGACTACAGGTGGAAATGTGCCAGCTACTGCATCCACTCAG
Source organism: Vidua macroura (assembly GCF_024509145.1). Classification (NCBI taxonomy): domain Eukaryota; kingdom Metazoa; phylum Chordata; class Aves; order Passeriformes; family Viduidae; genus Vidua; species Vidua macroura. Next base: position 20,187,368 of record NC_071576.1, on the reverse strand, counting down.
AATCTGGGGTCCCACTGAGCAGCATAACCTTTGATAGCAAAGCAACACACTATGGTCTCATGCCTCGAGTTATGGATTCAGATAGCTGCTGCAGTACTGCACAGGTGTGGGGTCTGGCCCTGCTGAATAAATGTGAGAAATGTTCCCATAGCTATAGGAAGATCTAAGGCAAGAGATCATCGTGTGTTAAGTGGCTGAAGCACTCTGGGTTTGCTATTGCCAGTCCATCCGTTCAGAAACTGTACTGGTAGTGACCACAAATGATAACAACTTGGGAGTCAATACAAAATAACTGGTCCTCTGCTTCCTAGGTGGGCAGTTCATGCATGGCTGAAACCAGTGTCACCCCAACTATCTGTTCCGTCTTGTGCTGATTCTTCAGCAAAAAAAGAAAGTCAATACACAGGGATGTTGAATAAGCCTGTACCAGTGCTCAATCCACTGCTTACAAAAATAAACACTGCACATCATTTAGAAAGAGACAGGATATTTTACATCTTCAAAATGCACTACTGCAAACACTTCTGGCTCCTCACAACATTTAAAAATAGTAGCACTAACTTCCTCATTCCTGTGCCCAAGGCACTTCCCAGGATCAAGTTTTATATCATATCAAGTCAGCAGCTCACATCCTGTCTGCCAGATATGTCTGCATATCTCAGGTCATGCGGTCAAGAGGTAATCTCATATTTGTACGCTACCTTCACCCTGAGCAATATCAAAATGACTTACAAGTTATGTTACTGCTGATATTTAAAACAAACCCAAAGAACCATTTAGAAATTTCTAATGTAAGAGTCTGCGGAAACTTCCATTTCAGTTACGTATTTTAATAATTTAGTTACCAGGTGAACTGTGAAGACAAATGTGTTTCATAAACAACACAGCTGATACATAGCTATAAATTATGGAAGATAGAAGTACTCAACTTTTGCCTAACGCTTATACTTTTCACCCCTGTAGCTTGTTATGGAAACATTTTCTGTTTAAAATGCAGAGAAGACCATGTAACTGCATGAGAGTAGCCAGTTTGGCCAGTTCTTCTTGACTCAAAGCATATGTGAGCTCCAGGCTACAGGGAAGTTTTATGTGAAGTGCTCAATGCAAAGGTGAGAAGAGCTGTAACAAAGCCACATGTGTCTGAATTGGGGGGGTTTTTTTGTTTGTTTTTGTTTTTATTTTGGAGGGATTTTTGACCCATAACACGAAAGACTGAAGGTAACTGGCTGGAAATAGTGTGAGAAAACAAAAAGGACATGACCTACATGCAATGCCTGACCCACATAGATATCACTGAAGATGCACCTTCCAGCTCAACACCCACACCCTCAATAAAAAAAATAGTAATTAAAGGTGCCTGAGAAGCAGGATGATGCAAAGGATATGACACAGGAATGGGCTACAAAAGTCTTAGGTGCTAATCTGAATCATATGACTGTTTAAGTGACCTTCAGCTAGCAATTTATGGTCTCTGCTCCACAAGTTTTCTCTCTGTAGCAAAGCAAACATACTGATGTAATGGGAAATGTTAATGGTTGTTGTCATGTGTGTTTGATAAATAAGTTATCATAAGTCATGTGAAAGCCTGTGGGTTTTCTAGGAACCATAGAGGATAAAGGGAATAAGCAAAGAAGCTCCTGTAGGGAATAAAACAATTGTAGAGAGTAGAAGCTGTGGCCATTGGCTGAGCAAAACTTAACTTATGCGTGTCAAGGTAGTTCTTTGTGCACTGGCCATTGCAAGTCTTGTATGCAAGTGTATCTGGATGAAAACAAAGAGAAAGGTGGAGAAACTGGAGTCAACAGCTAAGGCTCAATGCTTACATACCAGACTGGCTGTGAACTGCAAGGAGAAATGCTGGGCTTTTGCTTCATCCTGTTTGCTCCTCCCATAGGCTGAGAAACAGGGTACTGTCCACACTATTTAGAGGCAAGGAGGATTCCACCAAAAAATATTGGAGGTAAGTGAAAAAGGCTTACCAAGACCTTGGAAGGCAAATGTTCGCAGCAACAGATTGCGAAACATGCTTCTTACAGTGAGACAGGCACCACTTTATTTGGTTATTGTTCTGTTATTGTCTTCAAAATTCCTATTGGGCTGTTGCTAAGGTGGTTGCAGAGTTGAGTCAGGATGCTGCACTGCCGGTTTTCACCTCTTGAGGCCTTTAAAGATGTGTTTTGGATATATGTTGAGCATGACAATTCAGACAGAACATAGCAGGAAGAAATATTCCCACTACTGGTAACCTAACTCCAGTCTCCTCTACAATGACACTGATCTCAGTTTTTGTCCATTCAAAAAAAAAAAAGTGATGCTACAGGGGTTGTCTTGGAGAGTGTTATGAAAAGCACGGCTGTGCTGTCAGTTTGTGCTTGCCCTGCCAGTCTGATGAGCACAACCCTACCATCAACAACTTCAGCCAGCTTTGGAAAATAACAGAGTTGACCCAGCTCACACACTGTATATATATAACAAAAGGACTCCCAAAGAGGGTGGAAGACAGAAAACTTTCCAGCTTGTTCATCCAAATACATTTTAATTAATTGTCCTGCTATACAGCCCTCTGTCCAAGTCTGAGAGTCTTGTTATTATCCCATGGTGTTATCAGCATGTCATCTCCAACCTCAGGCAGCTGTCCACCAGCCTGGGAGGCTGCTGTGACAGACTTGCTTGTTTTACGATATATTGCTGTGATTGATGAGGCCATTCCCCCTTTTCTACACTCATCTGCTCCAGGCCTGAGACTCCCTTAGCACAACCAGTCCAGGCTCCCACCATAAAACCCCAGCTGTTTTGCAGCTATTCACAATTGCAGGAAATCCACAGAACCAAATACTGGGCTGTTGCCTATCTTATGTCATTTGGAGTTCTGTTTTCCCTTTTTGTATGTATGTGTGTAGCTGCCACGGTACACAGGATTATTCAGGGTCACTCCACAGAAGCAGCCAAAGAGAAATGATCCAACATGCAATTGCTTCCTCCCTCCCTTGGACCATGTTGGTGTGATTAGAGTGAACAGAAAGGCATGGGATTCTTTTAAGTGTAAAAGTTTGAGCAAAAGTGACCCACACAAGAAGAATGGAAAGATGTAACTCATCATGGTATCACAGCACTGTGGGGAGAAGTGAAGAAGAAACCCATACTTCAGCCCTCTGTGCTGATTTTAACTTTCCATCTTTAACAGACACCTTCAATCCAAGCTACAATTCTGGCTGAAGGCAAAACACAGAGTATAGAAGGTGCAAATTTCTGAATGCTAGTCCAGAATAACTTTTCAGAAAACTGATTTCTTTTAAAATTTTTAAGTTTTAGCAACCCTCATCACCACCTAGTCTTAGCTGTGTGCCCTATTTCATCCCCAAATGATGCTCACCATTCCTTTGTTGGGAATGCAGAGAGGGAAGGAATGGGGAATCCTGAAAACTTCTGTCCTGAGGCACCACAAGTAGGAATTAGGCAGGGCTACTAGGGCTGGATAGGATGGAGCTCTGATAGTGTCAGCACAATCCCTGTACAAAACACACCACAGAAAGCTAAGTGGAAATAGACTTCTATATTCTGGAAATGTGGAAGGGATCTAACAGATCTCTTCAGGGTACAAGACAAGATTAGGGAGGGAAAAAAAAAAAAAAGGTATGGACAGTGTGATAAGAAGCCTCACTGCCTCTATCACCAAACTGCGCAGCTGCTTTGGTGGTGGCGCCGGAGAGACAAGAGCTGAGCACAGAATGTGACCAATGTGAAGGAAAACAACAGGGCCCCCACAGCTGCTGTGCCCTGTAAACAAAGCTCAGCTTTCTCAAGGGCCATGTGAGATTTTGCAGAAGAGTCCTGAAAGAACTGAGGTCTGCCCAAAGGGAACAACAGGGATTAGAGAAATGAGGAACATGGGATAATAAGATGAGGACTTCACTGAGCTTAAACAAAAGGTACTCAGATTATGAAATATGTATTTTAATGTACTCCTACAAACAGATCAAATGAACGTTTAAGAAATAAATGGGCAACGTTTAATGCATAACCAAAACACCCAAAAGCAGTATCTTACATTGCATAACCAAAACACCCAAAAGCAGTATCTTACATTGCATAACCAAAACACCCAAAAGCAGTATCTTACATTGCATAACCAAAACACCCAAAAGCAGTATCTTCCATAGTATAGTGCACTGACTGGTGGAGGAAATTGACAGGAGTTACCTAGGAGGAACAATGCTGCTGTGGACAAGAATGCTCACATCACTGGTAAGCATTCTAGTCTACCATTTCAAGGACTGATCATGTCATAGAAAGAGATTTTTTTTCTTCATGAGATAATGCTGCAAAATTGCTTCAGTATGTTATGAAAATAGGGGTGGGAGAAATTTTTTTTTTGTCCACTGGTCTATTTGGGTTAAGGACTTGTATAAAATGTCAGAAATAGCTGTCAGATGAGAAAGTACCCCCAATGGACTTCCACTACGTTAACAAGTCTAGAAGAAATATCTAAACTCGTTTAGGAATGTAATATATTCTGATCTTTTGCACTGCATCTCTTCAGTTTGCAGATTTGTACCACTCATCTAGGTCACATCAAGGTCAAATGGCAGAAACAAAAAGGCCAGTCATGTGGACAAGGATAGGCACCCTTTGGAAAGGTTTGAATTTAACTTCTCACATGGAATGGCATTTCTTGTAGGCTTTGTTCAGAAACACACATATGAGCACTTGAAGTCATGAAGAATTCTGTCTTCCCACTGGCTTCAGGAAAGCACGTTTCTGCTTGAGACAAGAAAAGAGAATGTACTGGGAGTGTGTTTATTTGAACCAGAATTTTAATGCTCTAGAAATGCTGAGAGCTTGCAAGATTAAATCCTGTATTTACTAACTCAGCAGTATCCTCCCCCCTAAATTTCTCCATCATCACTGCACCACAACCTAAGGGGTAAACTTCAGAAAATAAAGTATCTTTTGACACTTGGCAAATCTGCACTTGAGTCCTCTGAGCTGGATCTAAACGAAACTGTTTCTTGGGATCAGATCTCATTATTTTGGATATAAAAAGTGGTTCGCCCATAAAGCAAATTGAAACCTAGATCTCTCATTACATGATCTGAACAGTCGTCAGTTGGCAGCAGCCTGACTGTGCAGGGATAAAAACCATGCCACAGTCCTGTGGGCAAGCCAGTCTCCTTGTGAATAGTTTCAGGATGCATCAGGAAGCAATTACCAAATCCCAACAAAACCTGGTTTTGACCCCTCTCCTTCATCACCAACTATCACTTAGGAGAAGCCAGAATTATTTTTTTCCTCTCTCCCCTACAGTTAAAACATAAATTAAGGGGATTTTCTTTTTCCCCTTTAAACTTTTTGCCTTGTTCAATCTCTTTGTGCCGAGCCTTTTGTCTTCGGGAAGAGGCTATTTCGCTGGAAGCCGATGGAAAGACCACTGTCCGGCAGACAATGGAGCTGTCTGCAGAGCAGGCGCTTCGGAGCGGAGAGCGGGACGGCCGAGCCAGAGGCATTCCCGGCCTGTTGCCATAGCAGCGGGGTGAGCGGCCTGCCCTCGCCGCCGGGCTGCCCGCCCCGGCCGCCGGGGCTGCGCCGGGGCCCGCGGCGGGCAGGGCAGGGCCGGGAGCCCGGGGCTGGGTGTCCGTGCCGGGCCCGCGGCGGGCAGGGCAGGGCCGGGAGCCCGGGGCTGGGTGTCCGTGCCGGGCCCGCGGCGGGCAGGGCAGGGCAGGGCAGGGAGCCCGGGGCTGGGTGTCCGTGCCGGGCCCGCGGCGGGCAGGGCAGGGCAGCGCCGGGGCTGCGCGGCGCTCATTGCGGGCTGGCCTTCGCCATAGGCTGCTCCGCAGGACCGGCTTGTACGGACAAGCCTGGGCGCTGATTACAGAATTTGAACTACATCAAAATAACATGCACCAAACACGTTAAAAGCATTGCATGCCTGGAACTGGCATCCTTTAGGGTCCGGCAGAAATCTCCGTGTTGGGAAAACACGGGAGGTCCCTGGCTATAGTCGTTTCATAGAAAGCTCTGGCTGATCACGGATGTTGAGTGGACAGTTTGCAATTTTAACATAAGGCAGGAACTGGTTCTACATATTTTATCTCTCCAGCAGAGCAGGCTACTAGTGGAAACCATTAGAAAGTTATTCAATGGAAGTGGCAACACTTTGCCAACACAAAGAATAAATACAGATAGCACTAGTAGCATTATCCTCTGTAAACACAGGGTAGTGTTTAACAGGAGGGCAGCTACTGGAATCCTACATGCTTTCCCCAAGTTATGACTCCCAGCATTGAGTCTCTGTACATACATGCAGCTCTAGAGTACACAGATTCTTATAATCCACACCTGAGCCTCACTGTCCAAAGGAAAAAGTTCTGGTTGCTTTTGTGAAAGGCAAGACCTTTTTCTCAGTGGTCTTTGACGGAAAAAAAAAAAAAAAAGAAAAAAAATCTATTGTTATCTTATTATTTCCCCTCTTACCTTCTTATCTCCCTTCTTATTCACTGTCATGCTTGGGTACAGAAATTGAGCAAACGTCAAGCAGACAAAGCAACTCCCTTTTCAGCCAAGACCAGCTTAACTTTTGATTGGGTTGGAAGAACAAGCATCCTGCCTGTAGCAGCTATCCACTCCAGCAGTTTGTAAACGATAAGTTTCATATAAGTACACCAAAGTCTGAGTGTTTCTTTATTGTCTTTTGACCTGCAAAGCAGGCTGAAAATCTCTTGAGAACAGGAGCTCTCATGAGCGTATATGAACTTCAGGTCAGGACAGAGTCTCCTGGATCAGCATTCCTGACAGCATTTCAGTGATTGTCTGTTGGTCCCAGCTGGAACCTGTACATGCTGAGGCAGCTGCAAAACAGACAATAAGTTCAACTGAACAGCTTCCAGCTTCAGTAGAGCTCTGGAGTTCAGCTTAAATTTGGGAAGGAGAAAGTTCAGTTTGGTTCTTTTAATTTACATTCCTTCATTCAATTCCTTACAAGGGACCACCTGGAAAGGGGGTATTGCCCTGTCTGCCCATGGATGGCCAGATGCCAAGCAGATTACACTGCTGAGCGAATATATTCCTCAGATGTCTGCACTTGCACGATGCGGCAGATAAAAGATATGTAAAGCACAACTCCTATATCCTGCGAGCAGCAATTCTGCTGAAGTGGCAAAAGGGAGCCTTTCTTGCTACACTGAGCCAGCAGGAGACACTTTTAGATGGAAATAATTTTGTACACCTCATTTAATGTTGACTGTAAAGGTGTTTTACCATAACAGGTATGTTTAGTAGTATGTACTTAGAGATAATGTATATGGATTTCCCTCAGGTAAAGAGGGTCAGAGGGAAGTAGGCAACATTATGGGATGGATGGCACCTTTGGAAGCAGTGATTCTGGAGAAGATTTGGATGATTATCACTCTGATGTGATCTTGAGACTAAAAGAACCAATATAATAGGATTTAGGAAGAGAAAAACATGAAAGGGATGGGAAATAATTTCACTTGTGTATGTAGTATGGTATGATTCCTGGTGGAACCTTATCTTTTGTCTACAATTCAGGAACATAGAAAAACTCAGAACTCTTCAGAAAATATTCACAACAATATAAAGGAATAAAAACTCTACCACACACTAGAAGACAAAAGCTCAACCTATTTAATCGACTATACGGGAGATTCAGGAACAATCAGTCTGTAAGCACCTACACAGAAAATTATAAAAGAAAACCTGCTGTGATCTAATAAGTGATATGTGGTAGTTGGTAGGCAACATGGAGAAACTGATATTAAAAACCACACAGAGGCAATTAACCACTGAACTGATTTACAAAAAACCCTGCTCAGTGGAGTCACAGGAGTGCTTTAGGCAGGTGAGACAATTCTAGTTCTCATAGGAACCAAGTAAGGGATGTGCTATGGTTTGTGATATGCAAAAGCTCCAGCTACATGATCACTTTAAAACTTTTTGACCTTTTAATCTGCATGGGAAAAAATATAGCAGCGGTTATTTAAGCACCTCCATCTCACTCCTCTGTTGTATGATCAATTTCAAAACAGCTGAATGAATTTTAGTGCTGCTCCCTCACAGAAAAATATTAATAAAACTAAATTAGATGTGTAGAGTTGAGGTAAAATTGAGCATCTTGGAACTGGCTGTAAAAAGTGAAAAATTCAAGTTAGAAAGAAAGCCAGACCACTATTAAGAAGGCCAAATATATCTGTGAGGATGTCCTCACACAACCTGCTCTCAAAGTGCTCAGACATACATGATCCTACACATGGTACTGTAGTATTAAATTATGTTGAAAATAACAGAGGAAAGAAAATGTTTTGCATGAGATTATTCTTTCTTATAGAGCACAACTTAGCTGAAATTTGCTTTTTTGCACCTCAAAACTCGGTTCCTGATGTACACTTTTGTGTAAATCCAGCTGCTTATTCCTGCATACATGAGGGCAATGCGCTGCTTGTGCTTTCAACAAATACCGAGGCACTGAAATCCCCTAACAATGCAGCCTTGACGAATCTGAATTGCTCACTCACCCACTGAAATTCTATACAGAACAACTCAGAGCTGTTAAGCTCACAGCAAAACCTGCTTCCAAACCTTCCCTTCCTTCAACATCTCAGTGAGCACAGATGCAAATTTCCATTACAATTTCGGCAATATTTGGAGAAAATTAATATAGCTCTTTTCGTACGTTTCATTTTGTCTGCTACTACAGAGAAACAGCCAACTTTTCCTCCGTCTGATCAGCAGAGAAATAACGTCCCACGAAAGTTCACGAACCAAACCACCCTCCTCCCCCACATCCTCCTCGGCTCTACAACACGGTGCGTTCCTACCAGTGCAGCGGGCGCTGGGAATACGGCCCAGGGGGAAATCAAATGCCGATTTAGTTGCATAAAATGTACAATTCTCTTTTTAATCACTTGTTCTCAGGGACGAAACGTCACCTCTCTGCCTCATCCTACCAGTAGTGCTCACAGCAGCAAACTCTGCCTGTAAATAAAACTTTCCCAAGTCAATAATATCGTGTTGGATGTTCCCTTGGACTTCATGGGCTGGAGATGTTTCCCCCAGTCTTTTTTCTCTGCAGTATCAGCCATCCCTCCGCCTGCCCAGGCGCGCACCGGCCGCGCCGCTGCAGTACCTTGCTTCTAAAAGTTTATGCGCCGCTCCTCCTCCTCCCACCGAAGCACAAATAACTAACCCGAGGCGGCCGAGATGAAGGGATCCCGTCCTGGCTGCACTCCGCGGGGTCAGGTCCCTCCGGAGGCTGGCTGTCGCCGCCGTGCCCGCGGTGCGGAGGAAGGAGCAGAGCGCGGCTCGGCGCCGGCCCGCCCGCTGGGCAGGGCGGGGAGGTGGGGAATGTGCAGGTTGGGGGCAGGTCTGGCGCACCCAGAAAAGCAGGAGGTGCGAGACGGCAGGGAGCGGCCGGCGAAACGGGAGCGGAACTTCGCGTTAAACTCCGCCGAACAAAACTCCCGAAGTTTTGGGGTTTCTTCCCCCAGTAAAAAAAGATTTTTTTTTTCTTTTTTTTTTTTTGCGAAACTAAACCAAACTGCCAAACATTTCAGCTCATCACCTTGCAGAAATGGAGCAGGCTGCTCCCCGTGTCAGCAGCAGCGGAACCACCGTGTCCCGTTAACTCTTCCGTCACCAACTGGCTTTAGGATTGGGATTTCCTTTTGTCCTCTCAGGTGAACTGCTTTGCATTTACTCCAGGCTGGGTAAACATAGAGATAACTTTCAAAATGCAAATCACATACCACATTTTAAAGAACTCAACCAGTCATTTCTAATCTCCTTGGAAATATTTTCCTATGTTTTTCAATCATAGACACGAGTCTCTATCAAACTAAGGGACAGAAATTCGAGGGTGGCTTTTGATCAATTGGAAGGATATGAGATTCCAGTACACTCTTACAGATGAAAAATGGAAGGAAGAAATCACCTGCTTTTAAACACCAAGCAAGACGAATTTATGACATCAATAACAGGATATGTCCATTTGTGATAGCAGGAATTAGACTTAATGATCCAGGAAATTCTTGCCAGCTCTTGCCGTAAAAGGAAGGAGAAGGAGACCCAACCTACATACCAAACAGCCAGGTCCACCAACACAGAGTGCTCCACCTGCCAAATACACTTCTAGGTATTCCCAAATGCCCTGGTTTAGCCTGTGTTTAGCCGGTGTAAGACTGAGAACCACAGGAACAATCTGTCAGTGTCTCTGAGAAACAGTTAACATCCTTCTGTTCCTCTATGATATTCCTTGGGTTATTCGGGTTTTTCTCATTTCCCCTTATTGACTACTATGTAGAAAAAAAAGTACACATGATATTTTGACACACTGAGGAAAACAGATTGTTAAAGGCAAAGATGTCTGGATAATTGGGAAGTAATGCCAAAAAGTATCTGGTGTACAGAAAAATCATTGATTTGCCATTTACCCATTAAATTATATCAGTACAGAGATAATTTTAAGTATGTGAAATTACCCACAGACGGTAAATGGCTTTATAGTTTGAATGGTGGAGTGTGGCAGCATAGAGAACCAGAAATGAAAGGCCAAGCTATGACTTCTGGGCGTTAGTACAATGGTGATTGTGAATTAAATGATGAAAGGGGGTGAGCGTAGGTGATGGAATGAATGTGATCAGGCACTGCAGGGACAACTGTGTGAGTCTCTCCTGTGCGAAAGGTGCCGAACAGCATGCGACAAAGCTGGTGCCTGCCAGCCTGCAGAAGAGACACGGCTGCCTTACTAGAGGGGATGTGTTGACAGGCAAGGAGTCAGAATCAGGGGTTAGATGCCTTTCCTCAGAAAAAAATCCAAAATAACTAGTAAATCAGGAATGGCCACATGCTGTCCTTACTTGTGCCAACCTATCTGTCTAGGCCTTTCCAATTTTAGCCTATACTACTAATCTGAAATTAAACAATTAATGGAAGAACCGGAACATTTGTTTTGTAATCCCCCGGGGTCTGCCAACCGTGAAGCTGTCCCTTACACAACACCGTCATGCCTCACTTCCCTCCCACACCTTGTTGTAACAACTTCATGTAGCAGACAAGGCATTCTCTGTCAGTGTAAGAAGAAGCTTCTTTCACAGAGGCTAAAAATTCCCAGGCTTATAGCAAGTTGAGGCTAAAGCAGAAAGAGATGGAGAAATTAGCCCAAGGACAAACTGCTTGAACAAAAACTTTTAAAGGTGTGGGCTTAAACAAACATGCTGGCTGGAAAAGATGAAAACTCAGACCTGCTCTTGTGACTTTCCAGGTGAACAGTGTTCCTTTTCTCATTTTATCCTTTCTTTCCTCAGCCAAGGGAAAACTCTATGTAGATAGTTTTGTTTGCTGTTCTGTCTGTTGCCTCAATCTTTTTGTGTGGAACAGTAATGTAAGATGAGCAGGGAGATGAAGTCATCTTTCCCTAGACTCCCTCTTTTGTTTCTTGTTCCCAATTAGGGTCCATAATTAATCTGGCCACCACAACAGAGCACTGCATGGGGTGCTGGGATGTCACAGACATCCTGAAGCAAGCTTGTTTCTCAGGAAACAGGTTTTTTCCTCATAAGGTGGCAGTCCCTTGACCTTTTGTCTAATACAAAGAAAAACTTTTAAAATGTGCACATTAATTAACTCAAATTAGGGACAGAATCAGATTTGTGGGGAAAGAAATAAAATCTGCTTTTCAAAAAATACATGCACTATAGAGCTGTTATTATCTCTAAGCACAATGTCTCAAAACCTGTCAACAGCCTTTGTGAAAAATGTAAAGGATAAATTCACTCCAAAATGCCTGTTAAGCTGGTAACTCAGCCTCTGCTTGGCTGTGGGAAACCTAAGCTCAACTCTGTTTTTCTTTACACAAGAGCTCAACCTGAACTTCACGTCTCTCAGCCTAGAGAAGGATCCTGCCCACCCTGATACTGCCAGCTTGAGTCCAATCTGTCAAAACCCCACCTTGGACCTTGATGGAAGCTCAAAATCCAGTGTGGCCACAATACCTTTTCAACAACCCCTAAAGAAAAACTAAAGCCAGCTGATAAATACTGTGTGTCTAGTTCAGCCCTTCTAAGATGGTCCTTTGGATGTTTGACACCTCTTTGGCAGATAGTGTTGTAGAGACCAAACCAATAGAGCTTTTACTGCTGGGGCCTGTTTGGCAGCCTAATGGATCTCATTGCATAACAAATCGCTGAGGGATCTCTACATTCTCCCTGCTACCCCTGAGAAGGTGTAATTTTCATCACACCTCACATTCATATTTCTTTTATTCTTATTCGTCCTTGCAAAATATGAAAGCTGTATGAAAGTCTGTTTCAACTCTGTTTCCTGAGGCATTTGAAGCATAGGTAACAGATAAGGACTTGCTCTTGAGCAGTAGCTTGTCATTGCTGGCCTGTATTCATCCTGCAGCAGTTGAGAAAGAGAGAAGGAACCAAGCCCAGGCTGAATACAATCCTTGGCCAGCACCATTTGGCTTGTGTTTATCAATCATTTTGCAACCACTGAATTCTGAACAGTTGCTATTCCAGGATCCTTTTCTTGGAAGAAAAAGATGGCAAAAATTAAAGCTCATTCTAGTAGTCTAGAATGGCTTTCTGTAGTATCATCCTAGCAGGACAAGATGGTTTAGGCCAGGATATAATCAAAGCAAAAAAAACCATAGAGAATGAAAGGCATCAAAATACATTAGAAGAAAAGGTTAACTGAAAGCCAGATACTCCTCAGCTATATAACAAATGGCATAATCCAGAAACTAGTCAGAGCTAAATACAACTCTGAAAGTTGACTGAAAATATGAATAGCCAAACCCACTGATACCTGGGAAATCTACGAGACATAGTCTCTGACAAGTTTCTGCTTGTTACATAAATCCTCATGCCTGAAGCAGCCTTTTGCCAATAAGCATTTAAGGTCTGCGAGAAGAAAAATTTGTAGAGAAGTTCACAGGTGACAGACCACTGTCAGCTTGTGCAGTTCTCATGCTGAGAACTCGGAGAGATGCCTCCTTCAACCCTAAGGGTGTCCTAACCATGCCTGACATTTAAATCCATTTGAAATGGATCCCTTCAGATGCACCTCCTATCACAAGTGATCAAGCCCTTCTTGGCCTCCAAGCTGTAGGCAGGAGCTCTGTGCCCCAAAGAAAAGGCTGGTTCAGAAGTGCCTGACAATGCTGTTTTCCTCACATCCTGGTTGGATTCCAGCTGACAGAAAACATTTCTCCTGCTGCTGCAAAGCAATCTGTGCTGTGGCTGAGGAGATCAGGATCTGTGTGTAAAGAGAGGGATGGAGTGGGTGAGGAAGCCAGGGGGAACACAGGGCACTGTTAAGACCTGTCTGATTGAAGAGACACTTGGTTGGGTTGGTCTGATGTTCACCCATCCCTTCCAACAAAAAACACAACTGATATTTTTGTTTGAAGTCTTTCAAGAATTTACAAATGAGAGTAAGTATACATGCATACCCCTACACATATATAGAAATACAGATAATTATATGCCTAGACAGAAGGAGAGAGTACCCTGGCTCACCTGCTGCATGCTTCTGCTGCCTTGTGACTTGCAGGCACATAACAGAGAAAGGCTTCAACCAATGCCTGAGGCAAAAAATCTGAAATCTTAACTCCTGACCATAATAAGTAGAAGGCATACCACTTCTCCAGTGCAGTAACACTGATGGGAATAGAGACATAATCTGAAGAAGCAGCAAAACCAGTGCCAAAGTAAATGCACAATCCTCAGGATTTATGAGGAGGAAATAAAGCTTCAATCTCTGGCCTTTCATTCTTCTGGAGCAAAGCAAACTCTGACATGCTCAAGGAGTTACATATTTGTGAAACAGCTCCTAAGCCTTTCATGACTAGTACAAAAAGCTGTCTCCTTTATTTGTATAATTTATAATAACTTTATCTTCAAGTGGAAGATGATTTTTAATGAAAGACTTGTGTATTCTGCCATGTTACACAAAAGTCACATCTATTGTAACTTCCTCCTGGTTGAAAGAAAAGGTGGTAAACATCTGGACCACAGTGTCTGGAAGCTGAGAGAAGCCTCAGTCACCTTAATGACAGACATATTGCATAAGTCAGTTTCTTTACCTCAATTTAGTGGAAATTTTGTCCAATTACCTTTCCTATTAGGTGGCCAGCACAGACAGTACAGCATGACTATTCTAACTGGGTGTAACCAGCTTTATTCTCAGCTGCCACTCATTTCCATGGGACTGGGAGTTACATGGTTAAAATCATATTCTACTGAATCACTTGAAGAATGCTCAGAGTGACTTTCCTCAAGACCAGTAGTTACAGCAAGGGACAGCGTGATTCTACCTTGGCCAAGGGGATGAGTTGCAGAGCTACTAATTGTGTTCAGAACGTGAGGAGCCAAACAAAGGCTTTTCACATCTGAGGCATCACGGTTGATTTGTCCAGGTCATGGTCTGAATGGCTGATGGAGACAGATTCGCCAGGCCAGCAACATGCAGTCTAATGAAGACTTGTTCAGTCAGCCTTATTAGCAAGGAATTTTGTAGTGTCTAAGGAGGAGGGGTTGATATGCCTTCAATAGGACACAAAGGGTGCTAATTTCTCATCTCTGCTCCATTCTTTAAAATTCATAGCCAAATTATAAAGTATGAGAAACTGAGGGGGAAAAAACCCCATGCAGTTGATAAAGGCAGCCTTTGTATTCAAATTTCTGTGGCAGAAAACACAGAGTAGAAAATTATGTTGGAGGATCTTCACTATTCCCACCATCTTACTTCATCACAGAAATAAAAAATTAATTTATGCTTATAGTGCTTAACAGTCCTACCATTCATCACAGAAGACAGAGATAGCACAAAAACATGCCATGGCCATAGTTCATTGCCTTAGTGGGTCTAGCAGTTATTTTTTAACAGAAGTTGTATTTTCATAATTTTTACCATTTGTTCACTGTTTGTATAAGTGTTGACTTGAAAATTACTTTAAAGTAAATTGTACTGGCAGACGCAGAATACAAGCTGGAGACCATTACTGTATATTGACCATAGTGTTTTCCTCTTTTTAAACATCTTCCCTTTTGGTTGCACACAGTGTGAAAACTGACTTTATTAAACACATTGCAAAGCCAGCTCCACATACATGAAAAAAATACAAAATACTGCATTTGCCAAAGCGACTTGGGATTGAAGGCTTTTGAAACAAAAAACTACAGAAATGTCTAGGGAGCGTTAAGTTCTTAAACTTTTCAGGAAAGATAGTGAGGAATATTTACCTCCTGATGATTACTAGGCAATTAGATTAAAAATGGCACAAGAACATATTTTACACTTTCATTTCAGGTAGGTGACAGGCTCGGTGTGACTCTAGCAATCTGGCTCTAATACATGTCTCTCTAGATTATTGCATGGGGTCTCTAGGTGGTTATGATGTTAAGCACAGAGACCACTTGCCTCCAAAACATGTTCATCAACTTGAGTGGCATTTTCCCAATTTATGCTAATTTGAGTGAAGATTTCTATACTCAAACACTACTCATAGTGTTTGAGTATAGAAAATAATGCTTTTTTTTTTTTTTCAGACTTGAGGGAATGATTTAATGAATGAAGTTAGAAAAATGAAAATATCCACAAAATTTTCATCCATAAAATTGAATTTTAAAGGTAATACAGTTTTTTTAAATGTGATGGTAGAAATCCAGGTATAAGAGTCAAACTCCTACAGCATGATAGAAAATAGAAAATTTTCTATGGAAATATTCTAGGGAAATATTGCAACTTCAGATTCCTGTAAGGTGCACAAATTATCATCACTGATGGAATTTAAATGACACTGCAGGGCACTCCAGTAAAGTATTGGCTACTGCTAGAATTGGTATGTATTTTCTCAAAGACTACTATTACTTCACTACTTTGCAACAGTGCTACTTCAATTATCCAGTCAACAAAGAGAAATTTAACTTCAGAAGTAGATTATGAAGAAATTCTGCATGCAGAAGGGCATTCTGTCAAGTAAAGGGGAATGACAGTCCCTTTTCCCATTTTCCCTTCCCTCCCAGAAGAGAATGCAGGATGCAGCAGGTCACCTACTAGAAACAAGGTGATGCCACTGGCATCAAAGCTTTTAAGCATTTGAGTTATTTAAATTGGAAAGAAATAGAAGTAGAGCAGCACCCAGAAGAGAAAAAATTAGCAGGAAGAGAGAAAATCCCATGGTGAAGAAAGGGAAAATAG
Source organism: Vidua macroura (assembly GCF_024509145.1). Classification (NCBI taxonomy): domain Eukaryota; kingdom Metazoa; phylum Chordata; class Aves; order Passeriformes; family Viduidae; genus Vidua; species Vidua macroura. The sequence continues at coordinate 20,171,150 of NC_071576.1, read as the reverse complement.
ACTGTGTGGGTTAAAGAGCATTTCTTAGAGCAATGGCAGCTGGGAGGCTCAAGAGCCACCTTGAAACTTTTCTGTAAAGCAGGAGATGGGCTGAAGCAGGGGGATTAAAGCTGTTCACTAAGAAATAACCCAAATGCAGAAAAAGTATAGCCTAGTCATCCGTCCTTGTATCTTCTTTCCCCTTACTTCTTCCCTGGAGAAAGATATCAAGACGTACATGAGATGGGTTTCCAGGTCTAGCAGGAAAAGCCTTGTGGGTCCTGGTCCTGTGCTGTGTTTGACTTAAGAATGATCCAGGAATTATCAGGTTATTCTCAAGTGCCTTTGCTCATTGAAGAGTGACTCTTCTCCCTGCCATCTGATGAGGGATGGGTTGATTTCTACTGACCTGCTTTTCCTTTTATCCAAACAAGGAGCTACTGGCTCTGGCAAAACCCTTCTCCTTTCACACCAGTTTGTTCCATTAGTTCAGGTTTAGGTTGTTCAGACATGTGAGACAAACTGGTTTTGTTCTGTGGATGCAGCTGGACTATCAATCTCAGCAGAGCACAGCTCACCCTTTTGCCCCAACAGTCCCCCACCCTCTGGCAGACCTGGATCAGCTTGGCAGGGGGACAGAGGACAGGGCTGAAGCCTCAGTCACCACTTTTTAACATCTGAGTCTCTTGGCAACTGAATCACCTGGTGAAAGTAGATCACACTCAAAACACCTTTTCTGCATTTCCCTAACTCCCTTGCCCTCTAATAGCCCCCCATTACCAACAGCAGCACCCTTATGAGAACCCTCATGTCCATTGCCTCTGACTGCTCTCTTATTGAGATGCCATCTGTTGTTGATGCCTTTTCTACTGGAGCACTGACCTCTCTTAGCTAAGCTGCCTTGACCTTTATGGGAGATCAGTTCATCTGATGCTGTCCATCTCTGGACACATACGTGACTAATCAGGAAATCAAGTGCTCTTCATGATGTTTGAACTGTATTGTGACACACAGGCTGGTTCCTGCAAGCCTGGGACACAGAACAGCCAAAGGAGCTGAAGCTGAGTCCTGTAATTTCAAACCAAGCAGAGATCAAAAGCATACCTGCAGAGTTTGATCACATTGTGGGGAAGCTCTCATTACACTTGTTATATCTAAAGAATTTAGCAGAGATGTATGGTCTCAGCAGTGCCCTGAGAACATACCCACATTGTTAATCCATTGTCACTGTCTTCACTGCCTTGGCAGCCATGCTAAATCAAGGAAAACTGCTCATGCGTAATACAATCTGTATTTATCTTAAGGCCAGATTTACCCTGAAAGACTGAAGGTGCTGAAACCTCTTCAGCTAAGCATGTTTTCAAATACAGACTTTAAAGCAGTGCAGTTTGGTGGCTTTACCAAGAAAAGCATAATCTACTCACTGAGATGAAGATGCAAGATGAAGACTGTGCAGTCCAATTACAGCATTTGCTGAAGAGACACACCAACACTCAAAGAAGGGGAACAATGCACATGCAATTGCATCAAGAGACTGAAATGCCTTTGTGTCTCTTCCTCCTTGGAGACGAAAAACTCAAAAGATTTGCAGGGAATCCTGCAAGTCTCCCAGGATACACCATAGTTCACACTAATAATGTGTTGCTGGAGGCAACCAAGTCTGAACAAACAAATCAGTCCGGGGGAGGAGGAGTGGTGGGTTCATGAAAGCAAAGCCACCAGAAAAGCCCCCCTTACTTCTTTTATGTAAACTTTCCCACCCAGATCCTAATTCTGGCTGGCTGGTGAGGGCCTGCTGCAGAGGAGGTGCAGTGAATCGCCCTGGGCCAGCCTCGTGTCCCTCTTTGGAGCCAGCTGCCCATGCTGGAGGCAGCGCTGTGCAGCCCTGAGGCACAGGAAGTGATGAAGCTGGTGCTGTGGCTGGCGTGACAAATGCACTAACACCCTCCAGTTGTGTGCTCTGCCAGGTGCACCATGTGCCTCTCTGTACACTCTGTGCTGGCCTCTGCTCCCTTTCCACCCCAGCCCCTTCCGAAGACTCACGCTGACCACCAAGCATACAAATGCACGTGTAGCAGAGGCAGGACATAGCAAGCACACATAGACTATCAGTTTGAATATACTGCAAGGGTACTTGCCTGATGCACTGGCACAAAAGGAAATAAGATCCTGGGATGTATCAAGGAGACAATTCCTGAAGATGGGAAAACGAATATCTTGATATCAGGCTGTGGTGACACCTCAGTGTTGCAGAGTTTTGATCACCACATACCCAAAAGATTAATTCAAATAGCAATGTGAGCTGAAAAAAGCTTTCTAGGATGAGGAGGAGAATGGAGAGCCAGAATACTAAAGAGCTTGTCTCATTCAGTTTAGCAAATGAACACAAAGAGAGAGAGAGAATTACCCTGTATAAATATATTAAAATGCTTACACTGGAGAGGGCAAAAAGCTATTTGAAAGACAATATTGGCACAGGAATACATGGATAGGAAATGGTCATGAATACATTTACATCAGGGCCCTGGGAAATAGATTCATTCCTATGATCTTAAGTGAATCATGTTTAAAGCTCTCTGAAATGTCTACATGTGAAAATACAGCAGCTTCAATAAACTGTTGACTAAAGTCTCCACTTAAATGGAATAATTTCTACAAAGCCTGTAATGGGTTTGAGAATACAGAGCTACAGGACATATGTTGGCAGGATCTCTAATCTCCTTTTAGACACTAAATTAAATGGCTAAATTTGGAGAGGAACACACTGAGCTGAAGCTGTTTGAAAATTTTGTTCAACTGTAACAAGAATAGCTGGGACACGAGAATCTTGGAAACAGTTTTAGGTGCAAAACCCAGATCTGGACTTCTTCACAAAAAGTACTGAGCACTCGTAATAGTTTTTAAAAAATTCAGTCCTAAGTGATTAGTTAAAATCAGGGTCCATGAAATATTCTGCAGTACCACAAGAGGACTGGCATCCATGTGACAAAACCCAGAATCACAGTTCTCATTCTTGCTAACCAAGATCAGAATGAAGAAATAGCATGAAGTCTCCTCTTCCTCTCATGTAATACGCAGAGTCATAATGCAAATACCAGTTTATATAGGCAGAGCATTTTGGTCTCATCTGTCAAACATGAGGACCATTAAGATCAAATTGCTTCTAATACCAGATGAGCATAGTTATTAAGATTCATGCCATACCTGTGCTCCAGTATTATATGGTTTGATCAAGACTAGATGAGGTGAAAACCATAGATATTGAAGTAAAGACATAAATCAGCAGTTTCCCTAGAGTACTGTCATCCAACTCTGCTCATTTCTGCCTTGAAAGAACAGAAAGTGTTACATTTTGTCCCTAACACTGGCAGTGAATAAAAGAAAAAGGGAGGCAGAAGCCCTGATAAAAATGGACATATATCATAAGATTATAAGTCGGCACAAGAAAATAAGTTGTCAACATAGAAGCTGAAGGTTTTGCTTAAATTATTCTGATCACTATTCATGTTTTTGACAAATCTGCTTCCCATTTTACTCCACACTGTTCTTTGAGGAGATGATGCTCTAACTGATCCCCTATAGGTGTTCATCATTGCTTTTCCAATTCCTGTGATGTGTAGTCCACCTTTCTTAGGTTTTGGATGATATCACAGCAAGAGACAAATAAATAAATCCATACATTTGGGTATTGTGAAATTTCTCATTCTTACTTGCTGTCTGCTGCTGCCAGCTTTTTCACTGGCTGTTTTACTCTGCCAGCTCCATTCAGCCCCTTCATAATCAGACAGGAAATTCCACACAGAACTGGGATCTCTAATCAAGAGCACATGCAATGATTTACAACTCTTGTTAATTGGTACTACTGCTGAAGGCTTGCTTGCTTCTTTGCCATGTAGAATCAAGTGTGGAAAATACCACTTCTCAGGTGAGTAACTCCTCCCTGCAGTGAATCCCGCTGTGGTTCTGGAGCTGCAGAACTGTGTTCCTTGGGGTGCAGCCAGTGCTGTAGGGCACTGGCTGTGGTGCCCAGCACAAGAAGCTGGGACAGTGCTTCTCCAGAGCTACTCCATGGCTACAGTGCCATTGCTGCCTCCTGTCAGCAGTACAGCAGCATGCTCCCAGGAACTGAATGCAACAGGCGAGATTATGTTGCTGAAAATTGCCACTGAGGTTTTCCATTTTTTAAGAGATGCATGTGGGGAGATACCTTGGTGTTCTTTGCTCCCAGCAGCTTTAAGCTTGGAAGCCACTTAGCATCCTGCAGAATTGGTCCAAATAAACCAAGCTATTCCTCTGTGAACACAGCAATCACAAATAACTGCTGCACTTAAGCAGCCCATCACCAATTGAGTTTTACACTGAAATGTCCTGTCCAGCTGCAAAATCTCCTGCTGAACTCCTCAGGCTTATCATATCAGCATGTGGCTTTCTGCATTAGAGACCAACTGGGGCCAATGTAAACACTGTGGCTGAGGAATCACAGCCTTACAGACAGAAATAAAGGGCTTCATACTACCTAGTCTGCCTCACTAGCCTGAAACAAACTACAAAGCACCTACTCACATCTATTTTCTTGGGATATTGCCTATATAAAGGCAGATCAGAAGGTCAGTCCTGTGACTCGCCCTGTACTTCTCTCTGCTGTCTTTTCAGCTGATCTGTGTAAAAACATTGGTGAATAGGTATGAAAAGAGTGAACTACATCAAGAATACCATGTAGGCTCAGCATTTGGCTTCTCATATACAAGTTGTCCCTATGTCTAGGACTGGAACACAGCACAAGCTGGTTAATAGTTACACAGAATAACTGAAATGCAGTTCTAGATGGAAGGTGGTAATCATCAGCATGTATTATTCTCCCCCTTGCCATGGTAATTAACATGGAATAATTTCAGAGCTCATAGCCTGTTCATGGCATTCAGTGCAACCACACTGCACAGCTATATAATCTGTTCAAAGCTGCTTGTTTGAAACTCACAGAACACCATTCTTGCAGTCATCATATTGGGACTCAGTATCTAACTGGCTACAGTTACAGAAAAATGTAACAGAACTACAGCAGAAAAGCATTCGGAAAAGGTTTGAAAAGTCATTACTTGCCCTCTATTGCCTTCAAGAGATAGCTGGAGCTGAGCTTGTCAGAATTGCCATTTCCAAGTTTTGGAACATAAGCACCAGAACCCCATTAAATGATGTTGAAAATAACAACATTCTCAGAATTAATTCCTCATGCTATTTATGAACTGTCTGGATTTTGAGAAGTTAGGGGTCACACATGCGACCTTCTATCTCCAAACATGCAGATGTTCTCAGAAAATAATAACACAGCAATTTCCTCAGTATCCCAGTCATCCCAGAGATACAAGGAAGTGCCAAAGAGAACAACTGGTCAGCAAATTGAACCGTTAACATCAAACACGGCATAGCTGCAGCTTTGCTAAGATACAAATCACAACAGAAACAACACAACTAGCAATGATGCACCTAAAATTGCTATGAGGAAACTTATGCCTACACACAGACATACACACACAGAGCTTTATTATGCAATTCAGAGAGATTCTATTATATCTTACATTAAGTTTATAATAGAATGTAGTTTATGAGCTATGTAAATATCTATATCTTCTTTATTATATACATACTATATATAACTATTTATATTTTGTACACAATATGATTTTAATGTATATAGATAAAATTATTTTATCTATATAAATGCAGAAATCTAAATTAAGCTGTGAGGTATTTGGGCACAACCTCAGAACAGATCCATAACCACAGTTACAAGAAGGCCTCTCCATTGCTCCTCTGACTCGCAGATATTTGGCCTTTTTTGAAAGCTGAGACAGGCATCTGCTACAGAAGGAACAAATACTTGTATTGTATCAGTAACAGAGATGTCCTGTGTTACTTGCAGAGCACAGCACAAAGGCCAAAAGTTCCTACTTCTTTTCATGCTCATTGATCCAAGCTGGGTGACATGGCAAGGCATGGTAAGAACTCTGAGGCAAGGGCACTTCACCAGCACCAACCACAGTTTCACACACACTGTGAAACCCCAGCTGTTGCAAAGTTCTTGCTGTTATAACCACATAAACATGCCCCTGTTAAATGGACAGTCTGCTATCACCTGACCCACATTTCTTGGCTAGCTGCTGCAGGCTAAAGAGTCCCTTGTGCTGACAAAGATGAGGATAATATAAAAGGCTTCTTGGTGCCAGAGTTCAAACAAGCATAGGCAATGAAGTGCAGCATCTTTTGGCAGCACTTTGAGAGAAAAGCAAATCTTTTTCAGCTCTGCTCATGCAACATTTACCTTCACCACTGTGAACATTGCTGCCTTTACAGGACATCAGTCTGCTTATCCCAACTCCATCAGTTGGGAGGTTTTCTGCAGTCCCCTGTAGCAAGGGTAAACTTTCAGGTTGTGTCATTTGGATCTCTCTTATCTTCCTAGGCCATATCTTGCATAAACACATGCATTATATAAGCTCAAGCCCATAGGTTTTACACTCAAATTTTGTGTCAGTTGTGAGCAAGTTAATTCCCAGCCAATTCTACCTGCTTAGAGCCTACCAGCCCTGGACACCAAGATGCACATTTTTCTGGCTGGGACTTGTCTCTGTGTATGCCTGCAGACAGACCTACCTCAGCCTTTAATCTGCTCCCACACAAAACCCTGTACCCTGAACTACCACAGGCCGTTGTTGTTTAAGCATTTTGCATGCAGGATAAATTCAAGACAAGTGGTGAAATTACGGAACAGAGTATCCTTTTATTCTGTTCAGGCAATAAAAATTCACCAGGGCTAAAATAGTTATTTTACTTAGCATCTGACCACAGAGCAGAATTTTTCATACTTTTCTCATCACTAGGTTTTTCTCACTTGAAACAGTATTAAACCCAGATTGTTTCATAGGCCTGATTCTTTACCATCACTAAATAGATCAAACATTGATTTACTATTTTCATAGGGCTTTTAGCAGTGAAATTAGTCTGATTTTTTTTCCCTCCAGCAATCTTGACTTGGGAGGCAATATTCTGGTTAGCAGTCAATGTGACTTCATCATCACACAGAGCATGAGGATTCCTCTCTTTGCCTTCATGGCAAAATACCATGCCATTTCATTGTCTTGATGGAGCCTTCAAACTTTACTATAGACTGAGGCAGCCAGTCCTTTGAGGGAAGAAATGCAAATCAAATGCTTGAATCAAGTCAGGTTTAAAGAACTGAAGTTTTGGAGAGGAGCAGAGAGGATGGAGAGAAGAAAATGAACATACATTTTTTGTCCACTTATGCACTGTTATGATGGGATGACAGTGGACTGAACAACAGAAGAGCAGCCAGAATTGTACAACAATTCCATGGCCACTAGGTCCTCAGCTTCCCCACTTCCACAAACCTGGCTGATGCCACCAGCCACCTCAGGGAGTGGACTGTGAGGCATCCCAGGAACAGGACAAACAGATGCACTTTGTTCATGCTGCCTTTTTGCAAACTCTGCACCTGGTGACAGGAATACTGTATTTCACACTTCAAGTTCCAGTATCACTAAGGTATTGGAAGTGTAAGTGTATCTTATGTTTTATGTATCTTATGTTTCTGATTAGTGTATCTTATGTTTTAACTAACAGCACAGCTTTGCTTATATTACCTCCTTTTTTACTTGTAAATTTTTTTAGGTGACTGAAGTGAGTTTTTGTACTCATCTTGCTAATAAATATGTCAGTTTGTGACTGGCTGAGATAAAAAAGTTGCACACAAAGCTTTTACTGAAGTATCAGCTTCACTTCAGGCCATATATAGGATATAATCCCATGTACATGACAGGCATATACAGCAGCCCTTTTGTCCTTGACTTGCCTATATAATGTGAAGTTATATATGGACTGGGCATCCCTCATTCCCTTTGCTCAGATGGAGACAGCCCTACTGACAGCAGCCTATACCAAATCAACAAAATAGCAATATCCAGCATATGCTCCAGCTTGCCTATTCTACCTTTCTACCCAAAAGTGGTTTCCAAATTCAGAGGTACAGAGAAGTAGAGTACTCCAAAATAAATATGGTCCAACAGATTTGTAGTAACTTCATTATTTGAAAAAAGAAACAGCTCTACTTATCCAAAATAACTACTACTTCTCCACAAATCCTTTGTCTAAAGTGCTGAGCCAGTACCTATCATGCTGCTGTTTACAAACCTGCCTAGAAGTCTGACCCAGCTTCACTGAACCAGCAAGTAATACTCTTTGCAGGTGATGTATGCATATATTTCTTATGGAAGGGCCATAAGACCTCAGCGAGGCTTGGGAAACCCATTCTCACAAAACAGATCTTATTTCCCACATATTTTTACATTCACCACCTGAGAGAAAACACATTAAATATCTCCCAGGTCTGAGCTATCACAACACCAGGGAATCAATTTTCATCACCTAACTGCGTTCATCACCGACCTTCCACAGCTTGGGTTGAACAGCTTTCAACATAGTGCAGGTGCTTCCTTCTGGAGCTGTGTATTTTTTTCTGTGTCCTAACATGTCAGCTGTTTCATGCACTGTGAAAGCTTTGTCATTCAGGAGCTCCCATTCTCCATGACATGACTGGCACCACTCTGCTTTATTTCTCCTGCTTCAGATTACCCAGAGTACAACTGAGGAGCAAAAAGCTACAATTCCATGTAGCACATTTTTCCACAATCAGGATTGTGTCTGAATAGAGCCCTACAAGGTCAGATACAAGATGCTTAAACAGTTAAAATCTGCTACTGAACCATCTTATGTCACGTCTTACACTCTCTCTGCATTTACTGTTCAGTAACAGTGCAAAGCACTATGCAAAGAATGCCTCCAGCAAACTGGGTCTGTGTCTTGGACACACTGAAACAGAGAGGAGCAAGCAGAAGTGGGCCCGCCTCAGCTGAATACACTGTTGAGAAAATTTCTGCATGGAAATTCAGGAAAGGCATCCAGCCTCTCCCACAACATACTAGTCCCTAGAACAGCTTAAGCTGACCTGGCATGTGAAATGCAGAAATGCTCCAAGTCTATCAACAGGTACGTTGTTGCATTTGGCTCTAACTTCAGGAGCCTGCACATGTCAGTGTGCACGTGTAAAATCCAAGTGTGATTTTTTTGGAATTGGAGTAGAACAAAATGTTAGTCTGCCTAATCCTTGAGTTTGTTCTGCTTTGGATCCATTCCCTGTGGCTCAATTCTGAACAGTAAGTTTGAGTAGCATCAAAAAGATGAGATGGAAGCTTAAAGGCTTCCCTCTTACCAGCTGAATCTGCTGCAGATGTTCTTCCACTGGTCAAGTCCTCGGTATTAAGTGATTGCAGATCTGTGTAGGAGGGAGCAATGCTTGGGCTGCTGGTGTCCTCTGAGTTGGTTGTCCAGCTGCTCCCTGAGGCACGGGCTTGCCTCTCAGAAGAGTTGGAAGAGGGAGAAGTCCAGCTGGGTGCTTTTGATGCAGACACTGGTTGCAGAAAACAGGTATTGATTAGAGACATGCAGGGCAACCTACACAAAGATCACAACTATTCCAAAGACATGCTAGATCAGTGTACCGGGGCTCTGTAAATACAAATTCCAACATCCACAGCAACACTGTTATTTTACAACAAATGCAGAGCAAGTCAGCTAGTGCCTAGCACTGTCACCCTCCAGCACTACTCAGTTGTCTGCCTTAGATTCCATGCTGCAGGCAGCCATATGCTTTCCTGTTGCTCAAGTATTGGAGAAGCTATGTTTTTTCAGAAGATTTCATGTTTCTGACACTGCTGACAAGACCTGAATATGTTTGTTGTGCAACACAGTGGAATTTTTACAGCACCACAGATTTTTTTAAGTGGTTTTGTTTTATTTTATTTAATTAAGCATTCCCTATCCATGACACCTACTCAAATGCAGTCATCATCTCAGGAATGCTCTGCGTGGAGGGGGAGTATAAAAATAACCTGAAATTGACCTATTAATGTGCATTAGGAATGGCTTTTGCTTCTAAACATGCAGAATGTAGAGTCCCAATCTGAATATACTGCATAACATTTTTGCTCAGTGTAGACCAAAAATCCTGTTCTACTCATTTGCCAGACTTGCATGCCAAACAGTTCAGACCTGCCTAACCATCACCCAGAGTTCAGAACACAATTACACACACCCACTGCTATGAGTTTGTATTCTGTACTCTTTGTATTGCATGCTTTTTGCCCACAACATCACTTGAATGCTAGCAACAATGGGTGACTCTAGTGAGGAAATAATACTAATAAAAAACGAAGTTATGGTTAAAAAGTCTTCCTGAACTAAGGAAAGGTGTACAGGTAGAGACTAGTTCTAATTGAATATCAGCTTAATAACTGTTTTCTAAATTAGTACATCTGTATTTAGCTGTTAAACCAACAAAGACCCTGATGCTCCCCAAATCTCGCAGTTACAGTGAACAACTGCTGACACAGAGATTCTCTTCTCTGTATGTAATAAACAAAAAACCCTTACTAGGTTGACAGATACCTTGGAAAAAATGACAAATTAATGTTAAAGAAGATTTATCTCTCTTCATCCAAGCAATGTGATGGAACACTTCCTCATTATGGAAACCTCGATGTGTGCATAGACAGAATATCCAAACAGTGCTCTCTGCCTTGTCTCTTGAGAAGTGTGAATTTATTTTGTGTATCTGCACTGATAGCCTCAGCTAAGCAGGCAGTGGTATTTTTATATGTGTACAGCTGTGAGCCTACTGACACTGAGTGGCTTCTGAGGAGTCATCCCCGAGGATGAGGAGCTGAAAGTCAGATCTGCCTCCTTATTGCACAGGTTGACAGCTGTTGTGCCAGACACACAACCAAAGCCCATCCCTCCTCCCTGCAGTCTTTGCACACTGTGTGGTGCTCAGTGCCTGTAGAGAAAGGATGACAAATGTATGATTATAATCTGTCAGTCCATCTCTCAGTCCTTTTGTTAAACACAGCACCTGAAAAGCCATCTTTAAAACTTCAGCTGAAATTGCTTTGGCAGACAGAGAACTTTATTTGGACATAGAGGACAAACTGAAAAGCTGAGATCTGTATGTGGATCACTAACAGGAGCCAAGTGTTTTTTTGAAAGTGTGCTTTATATCCTAGAAACTGTGGAATTATTTTATATTAAAAAAATCTTAGTTTTCCAGTGTTTTTTTAAGTTAGTCACAGCAATATGAAAAAATAGGCTAATTTAGAAACATGTAAGATCTAATAACTCAAATACTGCCAACTAGTTTTGTGCTTTCCAAACTCGATTTTTATCTAGGAAGGCATCTGACTGGAGTAGAGTTGCCAAATACTTCTATGTAAGGGCAAATTAATTTTATTCTAGGCAAGTTGGGCCATCTTGAAAGAACAGAATTGTTTGCTTTTTTTCTAAAATGAGTCTTGTACTTTGGAAAACCAAAACCACAGGCAGCTTTTTCTGCAACAGATGTTCTTTAAATTCTTACTACAGTCAACTTCTACCTGTGACTGTTCTAGGTTCCCCAACAGTAATTATTAAAACTAGCAAAAGGGCATTTTCCCCCATGCTGAGCCAAAAGACCATCTAGCAATCTCAAAAAGCAAGACAAGCAAAAGTAAACATCTACACATGTTTAAGATCTTTCTTCTGATGCTTCTGCTGCTGCTCTTCAGATTCCTGGAAGTGCTGCAGCCAAATTCCTAAATGAGGCAGGGCTCTTTTGTAGAAATTCTGAATTCAGTCTCTAATGCCAATAGTCAGAGTCACAGCCTTTCTGCTGTAGGAATTTCTCAGAAATCTGTTTATGTTGAAAAACCAGTGCCAGAACTATCCATAAAATGCAAATCCTGTAGCACGCATTGGATACTGAAAATCAACTCATTGTTTCCTGAAAAAAAAATGTTTCCTTCAACATGCATTTTACTTTTCTTGACATGTTTATTCTTAAAACAATGGATTGGTTTTTATCACACAGATTTACCTTGAAGCATTAATTCCTCTTTGGTGTTTTGAGGACCTGTTCCTTGATCCCTACACTGTATTACAATAAACTGTGTTAGCATCATTTCCTTTCTTATCACATAGGACTTCAGATTTTTCTGATTTTAACAAAGCATCACAGTTCCTAGTGACAGGTGTAGTTTCCAGCTGGTGATCTTGTGCTGCAAATACTGCCTATTTCAGAGAGAACAGCACAAAGTAGTTAAGCTCAGATATGCTGTTGGATAGCCTCTCAAGGGACATGGTAAGAGTCCAAGTAATTTGACCCATTTAAAACCAGACAAAGCTCTCGGGAAGAAGGGGGCGTGGCTGAGTTGGACGGATGATGTAACAGATCTTGCCTTAGTCTAATTATGGTGACTAAGAATACCTCAATGAATTGAAGAGTGCAGCTAACACTGATAGAATATGAGACTCTTGAGCTGGAGGCCCATTGTGGAACAAATGCAAATGTTTTGTCACCTGCTGCTTGTGATCATTTATAGATTGTGTAGCATTTGTGATAGGAACATTTGGGTCAGCCTAAAAATCTCATTTTTTACTTTGGCAGTAACAGTTTAACTAGGCTGACAATAATTGTAGCAAAAATCAAATTTCTTCTTTTCCCAGCAAAAGGAAAACAGAGAATGGGACACCACAATACATAATTTCTGTGACTAAATATTCCTATGGCCTCACTCAAGGGTTTTTGCTTCTTGAGGAGAAATCCACATGATTTGGCAGCTGTCAGTTAACTATAAATAAACTCCAAATGTAGAAATATTTTGAAATAAACATTTTGCTTAGCATTTACTCTGCCTCAACCTGGTAGAAGGAAGGTTTACAAGAACATCCTAAATACTTTTCACTGTGAGACTTACTATGGGTGCTTTTTGTTTCTGTACCTCAGATTTTGACCTTTCTTTTCATAGTCCAAATTCTTTGCCTGTTTGTTCAGCCCTGTTTCTTGCCATCAATCCCCCAACCTCTGCTGCCCCAATAATGTCTTCAGTTTTCCCAGAACAACAAGGGTCCAGCATTAGCCTTGGTTTTCTTTAAAATGTACTTCCTGTAGGATAACCACGACACTCTGTCTTTAAATTGCTATTTTTTCAGACTCTGAGCACTTTGGGAGAAATATTTGCTTTTGGGGGAACCTGCACCAAAACACTGTAGCCCTAATGTCAGAGCAAGACAGCATTTCTCTCTCTGAGGTCCCATCCTCTTTGCTCTCGTGGCACTCTGGAAATCCCACTTTGCAAGCCCTTTTCAAAATGTGTTTCCAGGCAGCCTGGGTAATTATCTGGTCAGCTGAGCAGCTGCTCAAGCACAGACAGACAGACACGATTTCCTAACAGCGCTGGAGCCCTGACAGGAACGCGACTGGGGGCACTGAGCCTCCAGGACATTGCTCCTCACAGCTGCCTGCACAGGAAACAGATTTCAAATGTGTCCATCCTTCTCACACCAATCCTTCTGTTTGTACTTAGCCTTTATACTCTTCCCTCCCCCCGCTGGGTATTTGCTATTGTTCTTATGCAGAATGTTTGCTATTGGAAGTGAGTAATTGGTGTCACCAGGGCTTTCCTCTGAGGGTGTCAGTGTACACAGGTCTCCAGCTTTGCTGCCGCCCATAGAAAAAATCGTGATCTGCACAATAATGGAGAACAGCTAGGCTGATGGTTATCCTACCTCTTGCTGTCAAATGTCCCTCAAAGTAAAGGGCCAGAAACAAAGAGCTGTCATTTCTGCTTCCCTTCAGAGGCTGTCAGCTGCGCTGGTCTGGCCCTTTATCATACAGGGTCAAGAAAAGGAGTGGAACCAGCTCATAAGTAAGGATTTTAAAATATCCTTAGGAAACACTTCCTTAGGGCTCCTATACAGTTCATAGAATAACAGCTTCCCATGCAAGAATTACATGGAGATCATCCTGGTCTGACTGTTAGGGGGAACCACTCTCCTCCATGAATCTCAGTCAGATGCCAAAGTTAGTGTGTAAATATCCTCCCTCAGTGACATGGATCACACAGGACAAGCTTCTACAGGGGCACAAATGAGTGTCTTCTTCAAACTGCAATGCTTTTGGAAAGTCTACTCTACTCTCCTCATCTGGGTGTCCTAGACCTCTGCCTACAGACTAGTCTAGTGTCCCGTGACTAGAAACACACACCAACAGGCAGTGCTTTTGCTAAGCACACACCTTATGACTGGGCCACATCCGTCTAAGGGTAAGGCATCAAGTAATATACCATAAAATTTGTTTCATGGAAGTCTTATTCTTATGATTAGCTTTGCTAAGGTTGAACAAAGATTTTTATTTTTTGCTTAAGATGATGCATTTACGGGGTTTTCAGTTAACAAGGCTGTAACAACATTAGGAAGGAAATGCCAAGTCAGAGCAACCAACAGCCCCATTTGAAAAAGTATGTGGCTGCATGAGTAAGCATAGGGATCACATAGCCATGAAACTAGAGAGAGAGGTAGAACACCTCAGTTTTACATATTTATACTTCATGGGTACTCTTCCTTCTCTCCACATCATAAGGATAAATAAGTGTTTACAACTAAGAACCAACAAATAAATATAAAGAAGGTCAGAGAAATCACTTTTAGCCTGAAGGTTCCCCTACTTCTACACAAAGGTCTAACCACACTGTCTCAAAAGTACTAGTCTGTAGCATCAAAAGAGCAGATGGAAAACCAGATGGGGTTTATCCAAAACCCAATCCAAAGCTGACAATCCAAGTTTTCTGACAGAAGTATTATTCATATTACAGGGAATATCTGATGGACTCAGTGAGCAGAGGGAAGCTAAAACTCTTTAAACTGCTTTAATAAATAGCAGTCATAAAGTGGAATTAATAAGAGAGAATCACAATTTAAACATGAGAAAGTAAACTATTGTTTTCTTGGGCAATTACAAACTCCTGCAAGGAAGGACAGAAGTCTGTTCATGCAGAAAAGCTAGAAGCTCATATAGCCACATCAGGTACCATAAGCTGATGAGGCAAGGCAGAGGATTTGCATTCATGTTTAGAGCATGTCAGAAAGAACTGCTATATTTGAAGAAAAGTGCATGCAGTGCTGGAATTCAGGTAAATGTCTGTTGTCTTTGTAATTCTCCAGCTGCTAAATCACAGCTTCAAAAGACAGCAGGAAGTACTGATGAGCACTGGCACACTAGTTGCTGGTATCAATGAACTGCTGGCAAAAAGCATATGGGAACTAAGACCAGGTAAAGGCTATGATCACAGAGGTGATCACCATTCTTTGGGTTCCAGATTACAGAGGCAAATATGGCTCGGACTTTTTCAATGGCTTTTCATACCTCTATGTAAGAAATGTCACAACTGCAAACACCTCTGTGCTCTTTCCCCATGAATGCATTTTGGCAATCTCCAAGACTTAGTCAAGACACAGGTGAAGTGAATCACAAAAGGCTTTCATTTTCTTTACAAAAAGAAAATATTTCCTGTTCAATCTAAAAAGATAGTGTGAGGCCTTTTTGAAGCTCTGATAATATTGTGTTAAAATACAGTACAAACTACTCAAACCTTTGAGAAGCCAAAGAGCAAGGCAAAAATCCTGTATGCTCTCATTGTACTTTGTTATCTTACTGGAACAGACCTTCTCATTGTTTTTGCCTCACCTGTTTGTGGGTGGGTTGATGAAGCACTGGTCCACGGTGCATCTTCAAACTGAACCCAAGCACTGATGGATGATGACAGATCAGTACTGGGAGACACGTGGTTACCAAGCACAGCAGAATCCACCTTGGGCTGCTCAGCTGCCTCCTCCAGCTCTGTGCAGAAAAGGTCTTGAAATTCTCCATTTGCATTGTGGTTCTCTTCTGAGGATGTGTCTGAGGAATTAAAACATTTCACTGGAGGAGCCTCAGTGCTACCTAAAATAGAGGTAACACAGAAAGATTTACAGGATTGACCATTATTTAATTGGTTTTTATGGAAACATCTAAAATTTGCAATTAAATGTAGGAAATTTTCCTTCACCTAATTCGGTTTTTAGATTAACACTGGGCAGTCTTGCACTTGATTTTAATAGGTGAGATGTCCTCCATGGTTGATTGGATACTGTCTTGAATTTTGAAGCACAGATCTAAAACCTGTAGTAGATCTACATTACATCACACGAGGAGAGTAATTTGCCTTTTTGGCCCAAATTCTCCTATTACATAGGGGTAGCAGGAGATAATTCAATCTCTGCACAAACTGTTTCCGCGTAGAAGGCAAGCTCTCCCATGCTAGATATATGACAGTAGTTGGTCTAAGTCAAACAAGGAAATCTCACCAGTTCCAGAGAAAATCAGAGCTCACCTCGTGGGGGAACAGGGAGGAGCAGCTCGTCAGTGAAGGACACCCACTCGGACTGGTGGGAGGCAATGACACTTGTCAGAGATGTCATATTCGCAGCAGGTCACTCATCTTCACTCGGGGATCAGAAGGAGGAGCAAGCAGAATGAGAGAGGTACAGTGATGATGAGCCAATGGAGGGAAACACCTCCTTTCCCCTTTCTTTTCAACTGCTGTTAAAACAAGAAAGTAGATTATGTCTTTTAGAAAATTAAATGGGAGGAACTGTGCCACCATTTTATAAAATAGAATGTTAAAGCAATTAATGTACCACAGTCACAGTACTGTCAAAGCCCTACCACCTTTGAGACAGGAATGTCACCGGTGTCTAGAGGAGGGTTACACTTGAGCAACTCCTTCATATAAAGCATGAGACATCTTCATGTTAAAACAGTCCATCACCAAACCCAGCACTCAAGGAGCCATGCCTCTCGTAATCCCAGCAAGAGCAGATGAGGAGATTCTCCCAGGTTTAGCAAATTTTGATTATGATGTAACTTAATCCCCACTCCAAGCTGTCAACATGTCTTTGCCCACCTTGCTGCTTACAATGTCTAATCCCTCTCCAGAGCAAGCAATAAATTGCATGTTTCATTATCAGTAACATTTATGTAGCTAATTCTGGAATGAGGATGAGTGGCCAATGACTCTTATCATGGTGTGGGTATAGAGAGCTGCCCTCTCATCTAGATGCAACTTTCACTCTGCTGCTTGACTAGAACTTCACATTTTAATTTTAAAAGCCATCTTAGACTTGTCCAGAGTTAAGCATGATTTTGCTTTAGCTCAGCAAATGTTTTCACAGATGTGAAGATGTGAAAATTTAATTTAGTAGGCCCTCCAATGGTATGCACCCCACACAGATCTGTGAATCTGCTAGATGGAATGGAGCACGGGAAAGTGCTCTGGTTGTTAGCTAGTAACTGGAAGGGTCAGGTCCAGGCAGAGAAATTCTCTCTGACAAGAACCCATGACCACCTCAGTTTTGCAAACCACTTCAAAACTCTCAGAAGACTCTTCCTAGGGAAATATGCTAATTCTGTCCCCAATTATCTCAAGTATTGAAGCTCTTGTTACCATGGTATTGAAGTACTTGAAAATACTGAAACTCAGACCTATTTTCAGAGTGAAACTTCATGTTAGTATAGAAGAACAGATACTTCACTGAGACTTCTTTTTACCCCATATTAACAAAATTTGGGCCTAAAAAAGCAGACATATTTAAATGCATTCAATCTTTAAGTATTTCTGAAGGAGACAGATCATCAAATAGCTTCCAACATTATTATTCTCCTCAGGGCCACAAAGTCCTTTGTTGGCTGAAGGCAGATCAGCAATCAAGAAAGCTGAAAACTTCAAAAGTCTGGAAGTCACAAACCTGCCTGACAACTACAGGGAATTTGTGTCTGAAGATGAATCTTTTTGAGCAGAACAGAATGCAAAATGTACAATTTCCTGCAAACTCAAAAAAGAATTCCTAGAGATAATCCTGATGGTGAAGTGCAATCTGCCATAAGGCTGATCCCCTTTCCATAGAGTTTCCAGAGCCCATGGCCCCCTGACCAGTCACCCTGCAAATCTCACTCCTGTTACACAACCAGTTCCCTCCTGCAGGAGGAACAGCAGCACTTGAGCCCCTTTTCCTCCACTGCCATGGCAGGACCCCTGTCTCCATTCAGTGTGGGCAGGTACACCTGCCTGCCCTCAATAATATCTATTTTGGGTGCTGTTAATAGAAACTACGAAGCTAAACATAGAAGCAAGCTAAGAGAAAAAAAAAAAACTGATGTTTAGGGTCATTTGGAGGTCATATGAGGGAAGGAGAGGATGACCTTGGTGTCTTGTTTTCTTCATGTGACCAATTAAACTGTTTGTTTTGGGCTTGTTTAAATATCTGTAACTAAGTTTTCTTTTCCCAGACAACTGGATACTGACCTGCCCTTTCTCCTGGAAAAGTCTGACAGAAGCACGAAGTGGCAGGAAATGAAAAAAGAAAACAGTTTAGCCTGCCCTTGATGAACAGAGACTGCAGTAGAGCTCATTTTGAAGTTAATTTTTTTCTTTTTAATTTCAAGGGGAAGAAAGATATGAAAGGAGGTAAGAAAATGGACTGCTTCAGCAGTACTGATACATGGGAGAATTATACCATTATTTTAAGATGGATTTCCTCTAGTACGCTACTGCCCTGTGACAAACATAATTCTTAAAATCCACTTAGTACCAGACAGCAAAACTAGCACTTTAAAATGGATAGTGATCATTATAAGCCCAGAAAAGCATCAGAATACTGTACATTGAGGGTTACACAACTTTCTCATGACTGGAATTTCTTAGAGACTTCACAGTTTGGTAAATAAAAGAGACTATGTTGACTTATCAGGGTTATCATGCCCTTTAGAAAAGCAGCCTGAAAGAGAAGAAAGGCAGTCTGAGTAACTAATAACTTCAAAGATATTCAGAATAGAGGCATTTTGAGGATACATATGTTAGGTTAAAAAAAAAAAGATAGAATTTTGCATTCTTTCAACATTCACAAAAGATCCTCAATCTCACCCCTTGACCTAAATGCCTGTACAGAATTATGTATCATGTATAGCTAACACCTGTGCAGACTATGTGGAAAAAATACTTCATCCACAAATTTTCACCTCTCATTCACTCTCCAAAATCCCCCTTTGAGAAAGCCCTAAGCCTATCCCACTGTGAACCAATGACCCTGAGCAAGCACACCACCAGTGCCACTGTGCATTCAGCTGACACAACGATGCTGCAATCTGCAGAACTACTACAGAGGTAAATCTCTCCAGAAGAACCATTTGAACTGTGGGTAGACATGAATCCTCTCTATACCAAAGCAGTCAGGACCACTATTTAAACACTGCAGCAAGTACTGTGCAAGTGAATTTCAGAGTGTTCCTTCCTGCTCTTCAGACTTCTCAAACATCTCTGGCTATTTGTAGAGCAATGAATTTTGGAGCCTACTAGGAAGAACAAACAGATCTAAACTCCAAGTGAGCTACAATTAAAGCAAAAGTTTATGCTGCACAGCCTAAACAAGAGCAGATGGAAACACATTTCTTGGAACAAAATATTACCAGGCCAGATCAGCAATTTTTTTCTCTCTACATGAACAGGATTGTTTAGATTGTTACTTCTGGATTTGTGTTATTATGTTCACTAAGCTTTTGGTGCTGAACTGGTTAAAAAAAAAAGTAAGCTAATTTAGGAGATTTTTGGTAAAAAAAAAAAATGTTAATCAGAAGTTTGTTTGTTTCCTACTATTACACAGTAAATGCAGTGTTTTACCTACTCACTCCAATGATCCTTACCATCAATTCCAAGGCAGTGATTTGACCATGAGGCAAAAAAATTCAGCTAAGAAGCTGAAATTTCTGTTTCAGGTGTCCCATTTTCACATTACAGTTTCACAGTGGTGCATGTAAATCTGAGTGACAAGTAGGTGACAGTTATTTCCAGTTCTCCAGAAGGTAGAGATCATAGAGCTGGAACAAAACTCCTTGTATATTTAGTCCTCCCAGTGTTTTGATAAAAACACATTAAACAAGCCCTTTTGAAAACTGATGAAGGTTCATTCTAAAATGAAAAAATTGCTTTTATAACTAGAAACCTCTCATTTCAAAACTATGTAAATTCACAGACTACAGCCATTCCTTCTTGTGATGTGATTACACATCTCTCCTTTTGTAAAACTCTACTCTAGCAACAGACAAAAAGGAATATCATTGTCCTTCTCCCTTTATCTTGGTAAACCAAAAACATGTATTTGAGAAGGACACAATTATCCAGAAGTCTGACAGCCAGCACCTTGTACAGTGAGCCCTCACTTTAGGTGGGACCTTTACACACTACGTGAGTACAAACACCAACAGTACTACTGTTGATATGTAGAAATGTTTGTGGCACTATTGAGGTTTAGAACTATCAGAAGTAACTGGAATGGATTTCAGAAGTATCTTTAATTGCCTGGTGTTTTTGTAAACATACCATTCAAAGTATTTAATTACTCATGTGTTTGGACAGCAAACTCAAACAGTTTCTCAGTAGATTTCAACTCTGCTTAGAAGAAACAGCTTAGCACAATTAATAATTTTAAGCACTAAGGGTCATTTCTCCAATTGCTTCAAGTTACATCCATATGATGCAGGCTGCAGTTGGCCGAGTTACTACTACCCACAGTTACTAGGTTAGTTATATGGCAAAACAGGACAAAAAAGTCAGAATAAAAACACTGAGAATGAAATTCACTTGTTTGCATTCTTGTTTTCCAAATATATCAATAGCAAACTTGTACTAAGTGCATAGACTCTATTGCCTTACATGCCAACATTATTGAAAAAAATCCTGTAATCCACACAGTGATGCAGTTTTTCTTGCTTATATATTCCCTTACAATCTCAGGAACTGAAACATTAACTGGTTACAGTGGTTTGCATTTGGTTTTGTAGGAGACCATTGTGGGAAAACAACTAGATAAGCTGTTAAATTCCACTTAGAAGAGAAAAGAAACTAGGCCAAAGGGACAGCACGAAAAAGGAAAGACTGACCAGGGCTTTTCTTGTAACAAACAAACTTCACTCCCACCAGGAAAAATAAGTAATTTTATCTTGAGCATGTGTTTGGCAAACCTGTACAGATGGAACTATTCTGGTAGCATGAGCTGAGGAATGATTGCTGCCTTGGGCAAATTTCCAGCTGAGAGAGAGCTCATGGCTCTTCCTCTCAGCTTGGCCTGTAAATAAACACTGACCATCAGCACATCATGATCTGAATAATAAACAAGCTCCAAATTGGAACTCTGTTCTCCAGCATCAAAACCAAGTTCCAAGTACCTTCAAGGTGCAATCAGCATAAACAAAACACAGTGCTAAACAACAGGAAAAAACCCAAAACAATGAACTTGAGAAACCCAATGAAATAAAGGAAGTGGATTTGGATATCATTCTTACTGAAAAAAATAATTTTACCAACCTCTGCTTAAATGCCTGAGGTAAGATTACCTTATGAATGGGCTAGATGATGACAGGAATAAAGTTATATTTGGTTGATTATTGTATTCATAATATGGACAATATTTTCTCCACGGATACAGCTCTGCCAGTTTGTAAATTGCCCTGAGAAAATCTCTGGTAAAACTCTGTTTTAGATCTTAGACCAGTTTTACTTACTCTGATACATGCTTTTATATGAGCTTCATGACTTCAGATGCATCTTACAAAACTCAGTCACTACCTGGTGCACGTAACCCTCACACAAAAGCAGAACAAACAAAAACTCACAATATGAAAGGAAGAATTAGGGTCCAAAGGGAGACAAATGGACATGCCTTATGGAACTCCTGCAGCCTCTCTGGGAGAACAGATGGCTTTTCCCATTATGGATCCCACCTAAGTGAATGGTAACAAGAGCCTTGACAGTGCTGTGTCTGCAGAGCCAGAGCAGATGCCCACTGTGCCATTACAAGGTAGGTCATTAGTGCTGTCTCCTGGTGATTGGACACAGAGATGGAGTGAGGTACTGAAGGTGCCTAGAGCTACCTGGCACACTGAATGACAGAAAAGCAGCCTGGGGGTCTGCCTGAGCCCAGGGCCCACTGCAGCCACACTAATGACCATTCCCAGTTATTCCAACAGATACGAAGTGATCTGCCTAAATCCACACTGCAAGTCTGTGGCAGAAGCAGAGTTAAAGCTGAGGTGACCTGGAATGACCTTATTTTTCCAGCACCCATAAAAGCATATGCCACAAACACACATCCCAGCTTTCCTGGAAGCTCACAATTCAGTGACAGTACGAGAGGAGAGTCTGCACAGGATGCATTGCTAAGAAAGTCATAAGCATCTCCCCCAGGAATATTTGCATCAAGGTTCATATCTGGAAGGTCAACAGCTGCTGTTTCCTCTGCACCAAATCTATCTGCCACAGAAGCTCCTCTGTTTTCCACAGAGAGACAGAAGACACCTAAAATGCTCTCCTGCAGGCAATACCAGCATATTTAGGCAGTTCAAAAGGCAATAATGTCTTCTCCTGCCAAGGCTATGCCTCAGAAACACTTCATGGATTCTGGATATTTCATAATGAGAGACAGAGATTCAAAGTCTGATGCTGGAGATAATTGTACAACCTCCTCTATTACTTGTACTCCTAAAAGTTTGAGAAATGTAGAAAAACATTGTAGAAGACCAGCAGTGCAAAACAAAATAGGAATTTTTATGTATTTATTTTTACTATTAGAAGTAATATACAGCAGGCAAAAACCACAGGAGGATGTGAGACAAAATGTTTGACAGTGATAGCTCACATCAGGAAAACAGAAGTTCTGCATCTCAGGCCTTTCAGTATAACTCACTCGAGGTACATGATTCATTCAAAGTGCAACTGAAGCCATGTAGTTGCATGGGAACTTGAAGGACAGCTTCCCAAACTGTCAACCTTTCAACTCAAACTAGATTCTGAGGCAACAATCAGTCAAATGCTTATCTTACCATATAGAGCAACAGTGCAATAAAGCTAGACTGGGACAAGATCACAGGAAAGAGGCAATGTGTCAATTTGTTTAGCAGAACATTTGCATCTCTAAAATCTGGCACTTCCTCCCCCCCGGTCAGTATTTTACAAATAGGAGAAAAAACAGAAGAAAAAAACACTAATTTAAGATTTTTCTTCTCAAAGACTAGAATAGTTCAGGTTTTACTTTGTTCAACAAAATTCTGTTGGTAATCATAGTAGGCAGCAGGAAATGTAAATGCAGTAAGGGAGGAGAGGTTGCTAACATCCCCTTAGCAGAGGGTGGGTACAGGGTCCTTACTACTCTTCTTGTTTTCTCAAGGCCTTCACAGGGCAGAAGTCCAAAGCAGCACCCAGATCCCAGACTTCAACACCTGCCCATTACGTGTATCACAGATTCTTCTCTGCTCCAGGATGGTGAATTTGGAGTTGCCACAACTATTGCACAACACAATAGTATAAAATTGATGCTCCAATCCACAGTATGTGGAGGGAACTGTGTTTAAGAATAGATTTCTTCTTTCAAACATCAAAAAGCGAGTCATACAAGGAACGCGTGTTTCAAAAGAAAATTCCCACTGAATGACCTGGTTTGCACATCTGACATTGATGTTTTCATATGTTCTCATTTAAATTCTGCACAGACAAGCTAGCCAGATGTATTCCATTTACCAAACCCCCCAAAAGCTCCTGTACTTTATTTGCTGTTGTGATGATTACAAAACTGTTTTTTAAAGTTATCTCACTAACTCAAAAAGCACAATGTTCTACAATTAATCACTGTAGAACCAACTATGCCATCACGGCCTGACATCACTGAAGACAGCCATCAAGAAGTGAACACAGATCATAAAATCCTATCTACCTGTCCTTCTTCTATACTGGGACTAATGACAAAAGAAAAAGGGAAGAGAGTATCATAAGTTTACTGGAATATCATGCTGGATGATAAACACTCTTTTAGAAAACACACAACCCGGCTTGTATGAAATGCCATCCTATTGTGACAGATATTAACTTTCCAGCACTGCTCATATGCATTGCAACAAATTACTGCATTTCAAGTATTCACTGTACTACTCAAAAACTGATCCGGCTTCCATCAGTAAGGATGGCAATTCCATTGTGCAGTGTTTCACCTGCACAAATGAAACCAGGGCTTTATTTTCTGATTACAAATAAGTTAAATGCTAGAAGATGAGTAAAAACACCTTCAGTGAAGATGGTGGGTACAATTATTTGCCATCAATCAGTATCAGTTAAACTCTCATTTTGACTAAGACGGGGAAGAGGAAAAAAAGAAACCCCCCCCCCAAAAAAAAAAATCTCCACGGAAGAAAGAAGTCAAGCCCTCAAACACTAGTCACATTCAAGACAAGGGAGGAACTGAATTCTGTAGAGAGATGCTTCACTGGAGGCTGTATGCCTACAGAGAGGATGGGCATTGATCTGTCTGAGCTGTGAGTATGCACAGAATGGGAGAACAGATTCAGAGTGAGAGAAAAACACAGAATCCAACTGTGAAAGCATCAGGAAGACAAGGACTATTGAGGAAGTGATGCGGCCCTGAATGAAAGCAAAGAAGTTTTCTTGTGCTGAATGTTGGCTCAAAAGGGTGCTTAGGAGCACTGAGCGAGAAAGTCATCTTCTGTTCAAGCCTTCTCTGTATTTCCATGTAGCTAACAATTATTTACATATAAATTATTTCTCTGTAATTTTATTTCTATGTGACATCTTTTATAATTTCTAATCTGTATCAGCACCACCCTTCCAATGAAGAGTTTAAAAAGGGATTTTTGTTATAAAGGAGATACTTCTTGATTGTTATAGATAAAGGCAACATTAAAATGTGAAGTTGTCTCCCAGTTTAAGGAAACCCTGCTTGATTATTTAAAGCCAGACAAAATCCAGTACTCTGGAGGAGATAGAACAAGGAACAAGTTTGCCCTGGCAGAAAATTCTTTCGATGATCCAACCAGTCTTTCCTCATTTCCAGGGTCTGAAGAGTCAAACGCAACTTAATGTGATGCCAGGACACTGCAATCCTTCAGGGCAACCCACAAATATCATGTTTGTTGTCACTCTATTTTAGACAGCCTAAATATAGGCCCATTAGACATGATGGTTCTATTCCTTTAGCATGGCTACTCCTGTTTCAAGAGAATGAAGAAACAACCCTAGGGAAAAAAAAAAAGCTTGTGCAAAGATTGAATTTAAAGGTACCCAGTATTTTATATAATATCACCAAAAATATATCTGAAGTAGAAACAAAGTTCCTGACAAGTTAAGTTCATACACAGTACAAAAGAGTACGTTTGCAATAGTATGTCTAATGCATTTGTGCCTAAATTGTATTTGTTTAGTTGTCAAAACATAAGAATGCACAGTACACTAACAAGATGTAGAACAGAGGGTATGAGAAAATCCTTCACTTTTTGTTGTTTGATTTTGGTTTTATTGAGGTTTTAGACTGTTTTGTTTTTACTAACACACATTAATAGTGGTACTCTATGGTAGCACCCTGATGATAGTGCCTGTGAGACAGCAGGCTACCTTGTGCATTCCAAAAGAGGAATCCAAGACATGGGGCCACCTATCTAGGTGAGATCTTTTAAGTGATGCAGAGGCACATGGTGTGAGTGATGCAGGCCCCTCTTGCATATGGAGGCAGCAAGGCACTCATATTTTATTACACTCAGTATTTTGCTGAGGAAGCTGCAACACGGCGACAACTGCAGGAAGAAGGGCTGGTTGCACCTCATGCTAGAGGGCATCAAATAATTAATACCAATGTTATTGCATGGCTTCCATGAGATCATCTTTTAATGATCAGCTCCAAGCACATTCACATCAATAGCCTGGACTGGATACAGGGAGAATCAGCAAACTTTTCTGGGAAAAAAAAAGTTGAATGCTGGTGTCAAGCTCTGAGCCTGCATGTAGTGTGGTAAACTAATATAGCTGCTTCCATTCAGAGAGACTAGACTATTCAATTGCAGAGGTCAGAGACGTGTTCTTTAGGAGAGGAAAGCCCAGATCGGCCAAATCTATTCTACCTCAGTTTTATCCTCTTCAGTGACACTTGAGATTCTGGCTGTGAATGCCCCCAAAGTAATCTATGCACCTATCAACTGAAATCTCATTCCTTGTGCTAAACTCATGTACTGGCTAATTTAGGATAAATTTGGGAGCATGCACCTGATGGCTCCACCACGTATGATTTTTATATATAGAATATAAGCTTTAGCCAGGTAAATACTTGAACTGTGGTGAACTTGAAACAACCTAGCAAGGACCAGAGAGAAAGAAGCATTTCTGTTGGAAGTTTCTGTCATTAGGAGCAGCTGGCAACTAAACAGCAACTAATCATTAAACTTCATAGGCCAAATTCTTCCTTACAGCTATTCAGTTGAAACTGCTCCATTAGAAAATAAACAGGCCTTGTGCTGCGGAGCTTGACCAGCTCTAATTTCAGCTTTGCAGCTAGTAGTACTTTTCTCTTCAAAAATGCTTAGTAGATGTTTTTTTCATGCATTTCCATCACCCACACAACCACAAAACCACCATGAAGTTCTGCAAAATAGTACCTTCTGTTCACCAGAGGCCCCTGATTCAGATAGCAAAATTACTGTATCGTATAGCCACCCCCTATTTCAAAAGTAAATTGAAGATAATTCTTTCATTTCATTTCACAGCTGGCAAACCCAAGAGCCCACAGAAAGAACTGGTTTCTATAAATATTCATGTCTATAAATGTCAACTAAAACTTGTCCTAAAAAAGCATAATGAATTAAGAAACAGCGCAGCAAAAAGACATCTTTTCTCTCTAGCTCACCAGGCAGGTCTGCTGGCCCTTGGACCAGGCTTTGAATCTCAGCTCTGGAGCACACTGTCTGCTCTTTGAGTATCAGCATAGTTTTTAACTACCAAAGCATCTCCATAGATTCCTGAAGCACACTGGTCAGTTCTGCCCTCTGTTTCAAGCTGAAGAAGTTGTGCTGAGCCATTTAGTTCACTTACCTTGAGAAAGCAAGATGAATCACACCTCCTTTAACTCCAGACACCAGACATAGTCACCTGATGCTCTGCTTATAGTCAGTACAAGGAGCACAACATCTCCAGAGGGTCCTTTGCCTGATCTATTTTCAAATGAGGTGAATCTCCCTGCAAGAAGAGTATGGTAACTAACTTACACTTGCATGTCTTTTTCACATCTAAGGGTGTAAAACTTCAAGGAAGTCTTACACACATTTCTAGACATTTCACTGCAGCTGACAAACCTTAATATATCACTGCTGTAAAATATTTTCAGTGTTATGGGAAATACTTACTGTCAAAAAAGCACCTATTGAAGGATTTTCGGGATTGATCAGAGCAAAAGCTCTTTAATTTTATGGTTTCCCTTCAGAAATTGTTGTCTATAGAACTGATGTATAAGAAAGCTATACATTCCAGTAATCTACTTATTTTATTTCCTATTTAAAAAGCACTGTTTGTTTCTATGTATATCTAAGGAACACATTGTTCTAGCATTGATGTCTGCTATTAACTCTTTCAGCATTATTCTACGGTATTTATTCCTTTTCTTGTATTTTTTTCTGTCAATATAGAATAATTATAATGTAAATTTAAAAATGGGTTGCCAAGTTGGTCAAGAGACTATATCCTAAATTTACACTAGTAAACAGCATAAAACCTTACCAGTAGGAGCTGAGTGGTAGAGTGAAATACTTAGCATTAAGGGCACAACTTTCACACTACCTTTTTTGTGGTTTTTACTTACAATTATCTCCAAAATGATCCTCTAGACAGAATTTGCATTAGCACTCAGAGTACATTAAATGAGGTCCTCCTTCTGTTCAGTTTTATCCCAAACAGAATCAGTTTATGTGCATCTTTTTTAGATGCAAAAATGCAGGACATTAATTTTGAAAGTGCATTCCTGCTCTAAATAATGTGCTCATGTATTTTAAGCTTTAGCTTTTTTCAGAAAAGAAGTCTGGAACACTGATGTGTGTTCCTCGGTATTGCCACAAGACTACGTCTTCTAAATTTTTTCAATCACAGTTTCTGAAATTTTACTTCCCTTTCAGTTTAGAAAAAAACAGCATGTTCCACACCATTCACCTTATTTGAACACTTAGAAGACACTGAAAATTGATGGCAGAAGTCGATAGGGGATACATAATCCCTTCCTGGGAAGCAGTCTCACCTGCACAGACACCTGTAGATGGATTTCTGGCCCTGTTTAAGGTCCTGGTAAACCTTTCACCACCAACAAGGAGCAAAGATTTAATCCCTAAAGTTTCTAGATATACAAGCTGAGTTGTAAAGCTTCTAATTTCCTAGGTCTCAAATTCTTGTGGTCATAATTACAGCTATAGTCTTGAAGACAGCACATGCTCATACCCGACACATACAATGACAGGCATTCCTTCCTTGAGGTTAACCACTTGTGAAGTTATTACATCCATTAGCAGATTTCACAATCCTGTAAGAAAACATCTGTGATGATGGACTCCAAAGAAATGTACTAAGACATCTGAGGACAAAATCATCTGGTTATGCAGCTGAATACTTTTTTTTTTTTTTTTTTTGTAATGCAACTAATAGTTCAGACAAATTAGCCAAGAATAGCCTTTTGAAGGTTGTCTTTTCCAAGCTGACCTGTGATTGTCTTAGATAAACACAACTTTTAGATGGCAAAGATTGTGTTAGAAGACTGCCACCATCACATGAAACCTTATAATTCTATAGCTTAGTTCCTAATATCTTTTTGGTTTTCCAGCTTCCAAAGAGAAAGCTGATGGTGTTGCAAAGACAGCCTTTAATAGAACTTCAACAATTCAAAATTGATTCTGTTGGCTTACTGCACAAAGCCTCAGTGCAATACCTGGGTTAAAAGCTGCATGAAGCAAGGGCACTACAAGGAGCCAAGTGTCAGAGCAGGAGAATCCACAAGCCATGACCTTATAGCTGATGCCACGTTGGAAACTGTCTCACTGACTGGAAAAGTCATTGCTTCAGGGGCAACAGAAGCCTTGCAGAGCAAAACATCTTGAGAGGTTTGTAACACACTTAGATACCACTTCTCATCTTCACTTGCTGATGCCAGACTTGAGATAGCTGAAAATTACGGACTCTATAAACATGATGTATTTAGCCCACTCACAATATGGTTTTAACCCACACACAGTCTGGGTTTCTCAACCAGGGAACTGTACCAGCTGCTAGTTCTTAACAAGACAGGTGGCAAGGCAGCACAAACAAGGATTCGACATGGGGAATTGGCCACTACTGAGATGTAGCTGTTACCTTTTTACCTTGCATCCCTTGGACTGTAATCTAAATCAACCACACAGAGTATTAATTATGCCACTGATGTAGTGAGGGATACAAGGAACTCAAGGAAAGCTCTGCAGTTAAAGACCAAGGTATGCTGTTCTGTCCTTAATGATAATGGAGGACACAAATGATAAGAATGTACAACTAGTCAGAACTGAGATACACTGCATCATGTGAGAGAAAAACATATCTGACCCTTTTCTCTTACTGCAAAGTTTAATGGTCATGCTTCTGATGACACTGATATTTTAAAAAGAATTTAAACGCCAAATCTATAAAAGAGCAGAGATCACTAAAGTTGCCAGCTGTATTTCTATATATAAGGAATATATAAGGTATTTCTATATATAAGAAATATATATATTTCTATGTATGCTAGATCTGCTAGGCAGTTACTGCTACTCACTTTGTACTTTAAAGCATCATAGGAATATAATGAAAAGCCATTAATAATATACAGAAAAGGTCAAAGATTTACCTGAAAAAAAGCATGACATAACAAAGTAATTAATAGTGAACATTTATTTAAATTACAATCAATCAAATATGAAAATTCTCAGAGAAGAGACAACCTAGTCATTAGGAAACTAAGTATTTAGGAAAGTCCAATGTGTTGCACAATCCCAGATAATACATCTCATAGAGATGTGGGAAACTGCTCTTAAAGCTTTTTGGTGATAACACAAATTTTATGAAAATAAACCTGTCTATCTGGACAGTATTAAGGCAAAGTCCAGATCTCATTTGTCTGTCTAATGCAAGGTATGTTTCCATCACCTTGGCAGAGAAAAGAAAAAAACAAAATCAGAGTCACATGCCAGAACTAGCGAACACAATCATTTTCCAAGCAACCTGTAGTTTGAAATTTACTTGCCCAGACTAGTAATTTGCAAAATACACATTTCACAGAAGACAAGAAGGATTCATATCTGATTCACAAGTAAAGAAATGCCAATGTTTGCCAAATTTTTGCCTTGACAATACCAAAAGTGCCCTCAAACCAATACTGCAAAATTATCCTAAGGATATTTCCCAGCAAAAGGCACAACTAAAGTATGAGAAGACAGAAGCTACAAAGCATCACCCAATCTAGTCAAGCAGTTGAGCATTTTTACAACTTTTGTGTCTCTGGAAACCTGAAGTCTCAAAAAGATTAAGCCATGGGAAAGAAAAAAAAATCAGAAAAGTTGAGGCTGATAACAAATTAATCTACAAAACAATTAAGAAAAATCAATAGAGAAAAGTAGAGATGCAGCACAGGAAGAATACTTAACACATGAACTAAACAAACGGGCAGAGAAAAGGCTGTCTGATCGTATATCAACACAAAAATCCACTTTGCATGGAAATATGTAATTTGAGCATTTTAAACCTACAATTTACATAGCGTATTCAAACGCGACAACAGAAAGAGGAGCGAGCGATTTTTGTTTGCCTTGCAATATCTGAACCGCAGAAAAGCGTTTCAAAAGCAGCACAATTCAGCGGACCCAAGCAAGAAAAACATCCAAACCATGAGTAATTACATAGAGCAGCTGAGGGGTAGGTGGATACGAGCAGCTTCCCCGCGCTACTGCTAATGAGCCTTAACCCTTCCGCAGCCGAAGAGCCGACCCGCTCGTAAGCGCACAGCCGCACATCCCGAGGGGTGCCGGGCTGCCCGGCACCAACACCCTCCGCGGAGAACGGCCCTGAGGGAGGCTGCGGGCACCGAGGGGAACGGGTCCACACTCGGTACACAGGGTCGGGAGCGGTGCCGCCGCGACCCCGGCCGGGGAAAGGGCCGGAGCGCGGACGGGAACCTCGGGCGGCCCCGCTCCGCAGGCACCGAGGGGCAGGCGGCGGCCCCAGCTCCGCCAGCAGGGCCACCTGCCTTCGCTTTAGGGCTCCTCGGCTCCAGTTTCTACTGTGCTCTGCCAGCCCCGAGCCGCGGCCCCCCTTCCCCGAGGCTCCGAAGGCAGAGCACGGAGCGCCCCCTCCTCCCCGCGGGCCGCGGCTGCCCGGCCCCGCGCACCTACCGCCGGCCGCGCTGCTCCGCGGGCGCTGCGGCCGCGCTCCCGGCGCGATCGCCTCCGGCCCGGCCCGGCCGCGCCGCCCCCATTGGGCGCTCCCCGGCGGCGGCCGCGCCGCATTGGCCGGGCCCGCCCCGCCCCGCCCCGCGCGGAGCCGGCCCCAGCCCCAGCCCCGGCCCCGGCCCCGGCCCCGCTGCCCCCGCGCAGCGCCGGCCCCGCGCACAGGTGGCGGCGGAGCGGCCGGCGGGTGGCATCGGTCTCTTCCAAGTTTCTTAGGGCTCGCTTCTAAGTACGATTCAAAGGCAACGGACTTTGCCGTCTCTGTTCACCCATGGACAAAAATAAATAGCAATGTGCAAGTGACAATCGATAATGCAAACAAAATATCCTTCTGCTCGGGGTTATTCAACGGGCGTGCTTAAATACAACGCTATTTATTTGTAACTAGTGAGTTCGTGTACACACTTTTTAACACCAATTAGCAGGCACCTCACTTCTTTTGTTGGATCCTGATGAATTTTGCAGATTATGGATTAAGCAGGTATAAATTAATACAATGTCTATGAACCAAATTGTGATTAAGCTGTTAAACTGTAAGAGTATTACAAACCTAATAAAATAAATTGTATAGTAATAGTAATCTTATTTCTGCCTTTAAATAGTTCAGAGAGCAATTTGCATATGAAAATGTCTTTATGGCAAAATTAACTTCTAACCCCAGTACAATTCTGACACTCCAGCTGAAAGCAAGCTTATGCAAAATGAACATGTGCATCATTAGCCCAAACGTGAGCACAGATGTGTACATTTACAGCCATTAGCAGACTCAGAGAATGACTCTGGAGAGCTGAGGGAGTAGCAAGTCACCAAAGAGCTTCCTAGAAAATTCAGCCTTGCAAGCTGAGAAATGTTATTGACCATTTGCAATAAACATGATTAATAACAGCCTTA
Organism: Vidua macroura; assembly: GCF_024509145.1. Classification (NCBI taxonomy): domain Eukaryota; kingdom Metazoa; phylum Chordata; class Aves; order Passeriformes; family Viduidae; genus Vidua; species Vidua macroura. The sequence continues at coordinate 20,138,992 of NC_071576.1, read as the reverse complement.
ATTAGTAATGGGGACTGACAGTAAAAAGGAAAACAAAAAGAAAGTTGCAGTTTTATTCTTCTCTGGGTGAACTAAGAGTTTTAAAAAGTGCAAAACCACTGGGAAATCTCAAATGCAAAGCGCAAGATAAGCATGTAATTACAACTGATGTTACACTCAGCAGCTTAGCATGTCTGGTTCACCTGATTGTTTCGAAGGGGCTTTCAAAGGGGCTCTTGGTGCAGAGCAGTGTGGGGACACGCATTACAGAGAACACTCGAACCGAAGCCCAAAGCCCCCGTGGCACAGGCGGGGGGACATCGCGTGTCCTAAAGCGCCGACATGAGTGCCAGCTAGAGGCGGCTGGGAGAAAAGAGCACACGACTCACACATTCCCCAAACGGGACTTGCTGATTCTGTCTTACTCAGCAGTAGACGATGTTGATTGCCCAGACAAGGCCAGTCACCTGGAAGATGTTCAGTTGAATAATCTCCCCATGGGCCCAAATGGGTTTAGGCTGGCTGTCAGACTAATTTACACATGTACAGGGTAAATTCAACAAGGACATGGATAGTTCTACTCAGATACAACTGGTGTCTTTGTTTCTTCTCAGGATTGTTTTATGAGCCAAAAGAACTACAGATTAGTTTTCCAATTGTTTCCCTTTATCTTCCCCATCTTTAATAAATCCAGGATCCAGAATTACATTATTGACCTCTGGTGTACTGTACTATGAAAGATACTTGAAGGCCATCAATCCTTCCCTGGTTTTGGTCAAGTTCTGAACCCCATTTCTTCTTTTGCTTTTCCCCCTTTGTTTTCTGAAGAAAAGTAAAAGCTATGACAGAGTAACTTTTCACAAGAGTATTTAAACTTATAGTCACAAAGGCTTGTGACAGCTACAAATGCTGTCACAAACTGCAACAGCTGCAGTGGTTGCTGTATCTCTCATTGCAAAAGCACAAAGCATGAAATGTCATCAATCAGGTTGCAATCACCAGATATGTATTTTCCATCTTTGCTTTCTTTTCACTCCAGAGCATATTTACTCATAGCCTTTAGATCAGCCCTTCAGGGCTGAGGAAAGGGATGTTTCCTCATTTAAGATATCATTAAAGGAAAAGGGCTTGCATATAATATATTGCTTTTTTTTTAGCACTTTTTCCTCTTCTATGCAGATTACCAGGCTTAAATTTGCTCTAGGATCAATTACATTTTCTGATATTAGGCAAATGGAAGTTTCTGTATTAAGCAACCTTTTAAAAAGGAGGAGTGGGACAGAGGTGGGGGGAGAGCAAAAACTTGTTACAATATTTGATTCTCTTACATTATTTATTCCATCCAAATTATGACATCCTTACCACAACATCACACAATTCTACTACTATTCTGTTTGGACTTACAAGAAATTTTTGCTTTATATTTCTGAAGTTCTTTTACTAGTAAGATCTGGAATGGAAGGAGTAGCAGGTAACATACCTGATAGAGGTTCTTATATTTTCTTGAGTCTTCTCAGAATCAAAACCCCAGAGGACACTTTTGGTCAGCCCTGCAGTGGTCAGGCAGTTGAACTTGATGGTCATTACAGGTCCTTTTTTCCACTGAAATATTCTACTACATCAGAACATCAAACCCAAAGTTATTCTATTTAAATAAGTATATTCCATTTCTGGTTGAACATTGCTGTTCCTACAATTGAAAGAGAAGTTAGAATATACTTGAGTGTTTATCACCACCAAAGTAACAACATAGGGGAAATAAAAAAAATAAATTTAAAAAAAAAATAAAAAAAATCAAACCTACTCCAGAGAGTCTGATTTCCTACTTCAAATAGTTTGGGTTTGAAGAACAAAGATTATATTCTTCCATTTTCTGGAATATGACAATATTAACCATATTAACCATAAAAATACAGCATTCTATTATTGATATTCTGACTGATGTAGAAGATGTATTTATGATACGACTCTACTGGGTTAGAGCATGTGAAATCATAACTATAAACACATGTACTGAGTAAAAGCTAGAATGATCCCAATTCTAATTTATTTTTAATATATGCATAACCTGACTTTTTGTTCTTTCAACTTGACAGCTAACTAAAGTTTTTAATGTTAATATTTCATTATAAAGATATTAATAATTCATTATATCCTAGAAAATGATGCTATTTTATTCCAATACAAAACCATGATTCTCATGCAAGCTTTACTGCAAATTTAATTAAATTTGTCAACAGAATTCAATATAATTCATCATATTAAATGAGGCAGTGTGACTTAACCCTTAGTGGTGTGCCAACAGAGGCTCCATTCAGAAGTGTACAGAAGCACTTCGAGATTTTCTTTATACTGTATCACAAAGTAGTCTCACAAGAGTGCTACTTCTCAGCCAGTGAGCTGATATTGACACACAGAGCAGTAAAAGAAAATAAATGTGTGGTGCCAAAAGATTGTTTGCTTAGCTCCCTTACTGCAGACCATGTGCACACACCTGCGTGGTCTTTGCTCCAGCTGCCACAGCCCAGCCTGGAAGATCACATCCTTCTGAAGAGATTTGTTTAACTGCGTAGCTCAGGAATGGCAAGATTAGTTTAAAACAAATATTGTTGGGACAAATGCACTATTTCCAGCATGGCAGACCATCACCTTCACCTCCCCTTCACACACAATATTCTTCCCACAGAAGGGCATTTCTCAATGACCAGACACCCTTGTTTTGCCATCTCACAGCAAACCAAGTATCTGCAGAATATCTGTTCTTTTGCAATCTGAGCAACTGAAGAGTTGATAGAATAGCAGTGCCAGGAGTGCAATGGCCAGTGGAGAAATTTGGAAGCATCAAATGCTTAATATAAGCATAGAGAGAGCTAAAGGTATATCAAACATATTCATTTTATGTAATTTGAAAGCTTTCTTTTCTGTAGCTGCAAGAAAGTCTTTATGATTTGGCATTTAGAAATCCCAAGGAGACAGTGGAAATTAATATTTTATTTGCTATGTTTAAATAAGGAAGAGTATTTTAAAATGACAGAGAATATCGTTTGTTCTAGCACCTTTCACAGTGCCAAACAGGATTAATGAGACACTAGATCTGAAATCTTAAAGGGGATTTATTTTTCGTTTACTTTTCTGTTAATTTTAGTAGTCTTTACCATAGAGTTTTTCAGTTTTCAGCCAAAGGATTATTTGCAAACTGTTTACTCTAAACATGAGAGCTTTATGCTTTATGCTTTATGCTTTATGCTGCTGAACTAATATCACCAGAAACATTTAGAAGTATTTTGTATCAATCTACCTTTTGGAACTGAACTAAGAATGACAATGTACTGAAGAGTAAACTCTTTGGGGCTTGTAAACCCAAATATAATAATTGGGCCAATTTTTTGCAATTACATGTGCAAAACACCTGAAGTATTTTTTGTGTCTCTATGGAGCTATAGAGTGAATATGCAAGATAGAGTACGCAAACAGTTAATATACAATGTTCAGTTTGTTAGTTGAGAGATTGCATCAATGAAGAAATCCTTCTTTCTTGCCCTGTTTTGAGAAGTTCCTACTTACTCGCACCCTTTCCCTTCCAAAAAAATCAGACTCCTGGTAGGGAGCTCAATAAGTTGTTAGTTTAGCAAAGAGGCAGGAAAAGCCAACACAGCTGTGTGCAGTGAGATCACCACATTTATCTCACTGGGTCTGAATTCTCTTACTAGAGTCACCTCCCTTCTGTGCAATGTTTCCCAGATTTCAACAACCAAGTCAAACAGAATCATTTGTAAAAAATATGAACTCTTTAGTTATCCAATTACAGCTGAACATTAACATAACACTGGATTCTACAAGAAAATGTATACGTATTTTGGTGTGGCTATTCTTCCTAATGGACTGTCCAGTCCTATAATCAATGGGATGAAAACTAGAGATGAAACTAAATACAACCTGAAAAGAATTAACTCAAGTCCTACTGATCTCACTGCCCCAGAAAGGCAGACAACAAAATCACTTTGGAAAACTCACCAACATGTAGATTGTCAGGCCTTTAAATTCAAAGCTGGATGATTGTTCAAGAAGTATCTTTTTTATAATGCAAAGTTATAACCCTTAAACTGGAACATTCCACATATTTCTTCAGTAATTTTAACATCAGCTATAATAATGACTTTAAAGTCTATGAAGTGTGTTTGACTTATCACTTGACATATCACTTTTTAATACTAGCAGTGCAAATTGGCTTTTCCTTTAAAATTGCTGTTGACTAGATCTGGGAAACTTTCCAAATAGCAGCAGTGATAATAATAATAATAAATTATTTAGAAGTACCTAAAATGCCATTAATTAATAGAATTTCAGTATATAGCAAAGTCTGGAGCCTAACAAACATTTAAGTAAGATTCGTCAGAAACAAATAACATAACATATTTTTAATGAGTTTTCAAGCTATTTAGATAGCTCAAATAATTGCACCAGATGATCTCAGTGAAAAATTATTAAAAAAAATTTCTTCATCACCTATTTTAGTGGGAAAGATTTTGTCCTCTAAGAGAATATGGATTTAACCTTGCAAAAGAGGCCACTCTCCTGGAAGCTGTGCACATAATATTCCGAACAATGTTGGAAGACAGTTTGGCACATTTTAGAATGATTTACATACTAAAAAAGTTTTAATAGTCATGGGAAGGTAATTATTTACCAAGTCTTACCAGAAGCTGCAGTGTTTTTTGATTTTGAACTTTTGCTCCACAAATATGAGAGAAATATAGAGTGCTGAATTATTTAATTTTGTTAAGTTTCCGAAGCTCCTGCAACCAAGGACTTCTTATATCTCTGTGTATGTGTATGCATATACACATATACATTCTCTCAAGATACAACAGTTACTCAAAGTCTGGAAATTACTCCGTTCCCAATATTCGAGACCTCGAGTATTTAACAAGCCCAAGTTGCCATTATTGTCTAACACCCCCTTGTTGCTACAAACACACATCCCAGGTACAATATTATTTTTCCCCCAGCAAAAGCAGTTAATTAGAAGCAATAAAAAAAGTTGGTATGAATCCTGTACAGAAATGGAGCCACATAACAGATGGGAACTGAAACAACTAATTTTATACAGAACAGCCTATGCTTAGGAGGAAGAATGAAGAAAAACAAGCATATAAAAAATAAGGAAATACAGAAAATGATTGACAGAAGAATCAAAGAGCTATAATTTCAGTATTTTGCAACACAAAAACCTGATATTCTTCGAAGTTATTTTCAAAAATCTGGAATTGTAACCCATGTTATATGGAAAGTTCAAGAAGTTGGACACCAAAGAAATAAAAATGTGAGCAACCCATCTCTGTGGAAGCTAAATGACCTCTATCCCCCTTACTACCTGAAGTGCAACTACAATGGTACTCCATCTCCACTTACTTTTCTTTCCGAAAATAAAATTTAGGACTATATGTTACTTTTTTCATTATCTGGATAGATGGTACACTGTCCTCCCTCATCTTTGACTTTAGAAGAAGTTGATTACAGTAGTCTGAAGATTTTTGACAGTTAGGCTAGAGTGACTTTTTTCCTCAAGTATTCTTTATAAAAAAAAAAAAGGAATCAAAGTCATGATTCGAAAATCCATTAAGATCATGATAGTTTAGAGAGGAGGAAGAACATTTTGTCATACCAAATAACACATTCTAATCAAACAGGTCTTGCAGGTTCAGAAATGATACTTCCTAATCATATTTTAATTAATTTCAGTCTCAAGACTAAAACATAGAGAATACAGCAATATAAAAACCAAAACCAAACAAAACATACTAGTTTTCAATGAAACATTATCCTGCAGCTTTTTAAAACAAACAAGCTACAGAAATCCCCCACACTCTCCCATGCCACATCATATATTTACCTGGTACTCAGTTCCCTCCACAGAACACAGCTCCACATTGACACACAGGCTACATATAAAATAAAGTATCTACTTGACCCCACCTCAACTGAGTATGTCAGCAATCACATCTCAAACAGTGGACTTTTTTGGAAGGTGAGGGATGACCTCACTAAGCTTGAGCTTTGTTAGTTGAACTCAAGCTGGTTTTAATACCTGCAGTTCTGCTTTTACCTGCAACAAGTGCTATTGGCAGGAGCAGACAACATGGAAAGCCTCCAAATACTTCAGAAAACTATGTGATTTGGGCTGATGCTCAGGATCACTTACCTATTGATACCTTTCCTAGGCATTACGGCTCCCCCACTGTCTTTACTTTCCTTCTCCCCAGTGAACAAGCACACTGGAAAATGCATCAACTCAATGAATTTAATAAGGGAGGACTTGGTCTCAACAGGTGGAGCCTGAAGGGATGAATGGGTCAAAAACAGCCTGCAAAGCAAACAAATCTGTTAGCTTGGAGTAGTCCCTCCCCCAGTATCTGTTCCAACTGACTTATCCCTGTATCATTGAAAATGCAGTAATAATTCTGAAGTTACTGGTCACTACTCTTGAATCACACAGCAGTTCTGTGCCTACCAGCCATGGTACAAATGCTATATATACTGTCACACACACACACACACAGAGGGCAAGTTTATAGCATAACTGAAGACAAAATGCATAATGATCCATTCCTCCTCTCTTTGCCCTTCCTAAGGAATGGAAGTGAAAGTATGAGAATCCTTACAGGAAGGGAGGCATTGAACAGTGGCATATACCAGTGCATATGACTAGCAATTCACATCTTCTGCATCATAACCACTGTGAACACTGAGGGTAACCACACAGGTGGTATCTTTATTTCACAAGATTAAAGATACAGTACAAAATGAATCTGTACATCTTTCTATTAACAGAATTTGTTTACACAATTATATTACATTTGACCAGCCTTTATACTGATTTTAAATACAAAATAAATTTACAAAACTCCTACAAGACCCTTTAAAGAACTGTAGCTGATAAAAACAAAGGGTTCCCCCCAATAGTCCCTATTTGCCATATGCATTTGCAGTAGTTCAAATCAAACTAAATCTTTTCAGTTTAATATTCTCTGAAACAAAAAAATAGAATTTCAGTTAATTGTTGCCTATCTAAAAGGAAAGCAACTTGCAAAGGTGAGTGTAATCCCCTTTTATAGGCCAAAACTAGCATATAATAGGTGGAAATTAGATAATGCATAGTCTTAAAAAGTCCTTTCACAAACCATATCCTAATGTTCTCCCCCCCAAATTAAAACTTTTTTTTTTTTTAGTAAGAGTAGCTGACTTATGGAAGATAACTAAAAAGTGAGAGTAAAACTATCTTGCAAGAGTCTCATGGGGATGTTTGTATCAAAGTCCTTACCTTCTATTATAGCATCCCATCATGGACAATATAAAGCAAGAAAATTATTTCAACAGACAGCTCTGGGACAAGTTTCACCAGTGATGAACTAAAATCCTGTTTTCTCAACAGTTCAGTGTTTCTTTTAACTAGCAAGAACAGCTAATGTCTTTGATTGGTAATTTGAGGTGCAGAATAATGCATTTCTTCATAGTTTCCCACAGTTCTCCTACATATAAAAATCCCACCAATAACACTTACTGCTCTGTAGTTCCATTTTCTGTGCAGGGAAAGAAGAGCATGTGTCTGTGAAGGTCAAATAGGCAGGCTCTGGCCTATGTTACTACACACAAAGAATACAACTTTTCTATTCAAACCATGCTGAACACACCCAGAAAGGTTTCTCTTACATCGTTTTCCTTCTAAAATATTCCTGCATATAAACTATAAGATAACCTGTGTTCTACCAAAAGGGAAAAGTACTTCACTGCAGTTAAGTGAGCAACTCAGCTTCTTTAAGAAAAAGATGCTTGATTAACTGAGTGCACAACAAGGAACATATTGCTAGTAAGAGTTAAATATACTTTCCTCAAAATGCAAGTTTCAGAACAGAGTAGTAAGGGATTGTCACAAAAACTTAAGTCATGGTGTAGATAACTGATTTAGAAAACTTATTCATATTTTTAATCCCTGAGTTAACTTGCCATTATTTATGGTAAGTACCTTTTTCTTCTACCACCACATTCAAATGAATGTCATCTGAAGAGTTAGTGGTAGTAATTTGGTGGAAGGGAAAAAAGCAGGAGAAAGACTTCCTTATTGCTCCTTCAAAAAGCATTTTTTTAAAATGAAGTAACTTGCTGATCTTCAATTGTTTTCTTCTGCTGATTTCTTGGATGTAAAAATGCATCAGATTCACTGAAAGTCATCTATAAGACTGTCACATAGCAGCAGTGATGAGAGATTCTCATGCAAGTAAAACAGAGCTTTCTTTTAGAATTTAGTTCTAATAGATCAACAACCAAAACATTTTAATAATGCAGTAACAAAATTGTTAAATTGCCTAAGAAATCAATACCAATGAATGAATGGTATTTAATTGAAAAACATTTTCCATATAATCTTTAATTTACTCATGCCAAGCTAAAAAGACTTAAGTGACAGTGGCAAAATATTTCAGAGGGAGTGTTCAGAAGTCACAGATATCTTAGAAATGCAGCTGGGGAATGCTGTACATATAAGACACTACATTTAAGTTCAATACTGTTTCATCTGCTAATGATGATTGAGACTGAACAAGGCATTCCTCTACTACATGCTGCAACCCTCCACACTAAAATTAAAGATTTGTCTTCATATGACCAGCATAAGCATTGTGAAGTACTGAGAAGTTCAACCTATAATACTAGTACCTTTAATACTAGTCATCCATGACACTTCCATTTACAAAAGAATGGATTGCTTATCTTCTATCCCAAACTAGAGATCTATTGTGCAATGATCTCCTTACACATGTACCAAATACAAAACCATACCAAAATCTCAATTCTAAATAAAGTGTATTGATATGTTGTTGCCAATACACCAGAAAAACATTTGCATGAAAAGAAGCCCTTAAACCATTTAAACACAACAGCTTCTGTCAGAAAGCAGCTAAAGCCTCCTCATTTGTATTCATTCAGCTTTATGATAGTATATTCAGAGGGTTTAATGCTAGTACAGAAACCAGTATTTCACTACCATTGGAAAATAAGAACAGACAATTATGCATTTCATGCTCCTAAACTATTTTGCCACTGCTTCCCATCCCCAGCCCCAGAAATTATAGTTCAATGAAAATAGTCATTAAGTGAAGATTCCTCTTGCAGTCTTAAATCATCAGTCCACAGGTCACAGTCTTTACACTCATTAACAGGCCTTTACACTGACCTGGTGGCATCAAGGAGCCACTAGTCTTCTTTCTTTTTTTTACAAGGGGTCCTTGAGATGGCACAGCCAGACACATTACTGTGACTTTCCTCTATGCCAGGAACAAGAGAGGTTGGCAACAGCTACAGCACCCCTGTAGCTTTGGAGTAGCATCACTGGCATAAGACCATGCCCTTTTGTAGAGAGCATGCATTTTTGTGGCTCTTTTTTGTAGATGCATTAAGCAGATGCATGCATGAGATACACACATTTCTTTCTTGCAGTGCAAATCACTAACAGGATTGTTGAAAATTAACCACAGAACTTCCAACTCCAAAAGCAAGTTAGCTAACTCACTGAGACTTCTGGCTCTCTCCTTTTTTCAGTGTGCGCAGTAATACTGGTGCTTTCTGTTATCTAGACTCAGCCTCTTGGTAAAGACAAATTGAAATTTAGCAACTCTACCAATATGTTTTCATGTCGTGAAGGACTGCAAAGTACACAGTCTCCTGAAAAGTTTTAGAAGTATGTGAGATCTGAGCATTGAGTGGACAGTTTTCAACTGACAAGCTTTAGAGACCCCATCTGTCCCACTCCACCTCACAGGCAACATACTGACTGCTGAGAACTGTCTAAGGGGAATGCAGGAAAATACTCAAAACAAAGCACAAATGGCAAGTAGCATGTTTGATTGCTTAGTTTTACAGGGTTTATCAATAATCTATGTTAAACCATCCAAGACAGCCTAAAAGATCAAAGTATAAGAAATACTAAAAAAAAAAAATTAAATAAGGACTATAGAATACTTGGGATGCAGGTCGGAGTTTAAGTTCCTAGCAGCCCTAATCTCTTCAGAATTTGAATATAGGTCAGCTTCTTGGACTTAAATTGGCCATAAATTTATTATTATTACTTTTATAAAGGGCAACTGCTAGCAAGCAGGCAAAAACCTTTCACTGCTAGCCTTCTGTCTCTCTGGGAGATGAAAAGGACTCTGAATAAAGAGGAACTAGATACAGCAGGCAACATTTTTGTAGTAGCACTCTTGTGTTTCCATGAAAAAAAGCCATAGTGTTATTCCATTGGCACTGAAATAACATTCAAATCAGTTTCAAAATAATTTTCTTATCCCTGAAAAAAGGCATCATTCTAAGCAGCTTTCAAACATTTTTTTTAACTTCTTTGTGCCTCTTTTGGGGGAGGGACTCTTGATCCAAAGTCCTAATTCATAATGAAAATTGTTCCTTTTGGAAAAATCCAGTTCTTTCACTGAGGCTCTTGTTGCTATTGTGGTGGTTGATGCTCTGGGGGTGGTTCTTGTTGAGGCACAGCTGGCCGCAGTCCTGCTGGTCTGGGAATTGCTTGGTGCTGCCTTTGTCTGTAAGCTATAATTGTTCCCAGGAGCAAGGCGATGATAGTCATAAGGTAGAGGTCCCACTCAGGCCCCAGCAGCTGGTCCATATCGATGTGTGAGAACACCTCTCTTATCTAAGAAAGAAAAAGTCCACATCATGTCAAAGAACACAAACAGGAAATTACTTTGATTTTAAATTTGACTTGTAACACTTTTCACATACAAGTATCAGTTTTAAAAGTTAGTGGCTCTTTTCCTCTCTGAAAAAATAGTATCACATCAGTGACATTCTTCGTTTCCAGGAACTAAAATACCATTAAATCTAAGAGGTGTGCTATATAGAATAAGATACTCTATTTTCTATTTTAGAGATGGAAGTTCCACTATGGAGTTTTGTGGCTTTCCCACGAATGACAGAGCATTAAGCCTCAGGACATTTGTGTGGTACAATGCTGAGATTTTTGCAGGTAATGGACAGGGAATTTTGATTGAAGTGCCTTTTTGCAAGACTCCACTTGCATAACGATTAGTCAACATGCACTTCTCTGCTTCACTAGTGTATCTGATGATACTACACAGTCACTGCCAATTTAAATCTGCAGCAGCAGACTTAAAACTCGGAAAAGCTGTGTTCTTCATACCAGCTTCTGTGAGTGCAACGTGGGTATTTGCCCAATTGACTTTTGACTGTCCTCAGCCTCAAGACTACTATGATTTGTCAAACTTTGCTGAATTGCCTGAAACTGCATTTGCTCTAAGTGGTAATAACTTCCATACCATTTTAATTTATTAACTAATCCAAAAAGGCAGTAACATGTCAGAACACTGAGAAATACTGGAAACACTCCACTTTAATTCCAGAAAACTTTTTTTTCAGGGCCATCACCCAGTAGAAACACTATAAAATACCTAAACTATCTAATACAAACACATTTTTCCCCCACAGAGATCAAACAACTATAATGGGGTTGTTACAGCTGAATATAAAACAGCATGACAATTAGGGATATTATTTTTTTCCCCTGAGCAATTATGTCAGTTTAATCGGCTTCATTTTGATAGTAGATGGTCATAGATAAGAACAGTCAAACAGTTTTGAGACATTCTCTTCAAGGGAAGAACAGCACAGAAGAGCACTGTCTGTGCACATTTCAGATTCACAGAGGTGCACAAATAGGAAATAGGAATAAAAGCTTCAGTGACTTTCTTAATATGCAACAGCAGAAAACAAATCTATCCTAAGTTTGCAGAAGGTTCAAGCAATACTTTTACTTAAGTAAAATTACAAATTGAGCTTATTTAAAAAATGGGAAACACATTTGCCGTTTTCTTTTAATTCTGCATTACTTACATTGATTTCTCGTATGTACTGCAAGGAATAAATCACTCCAAGCTTGCAAAGTGCTAGGAAGACTGGAACCTGAGCATCTGGGCTTGCTTCAGCTGCCATGTCATAGAATCGTTTGGCAAGATGAATATCCTGAAGGTAAGAAAATTCAAAGCACAGTTTTGAAGAACTTGAAAAACTAACCATAGGTTTTTTTCTGAGATATGTTCACCTTTGAATATACAAGTAAATGGAAGCTTCAATTTGACGATGAAGCTATTTTAACTGATGCTAGAATTGAAGTTCACAAACAGGTTAGTAATAACATATTCAACCTATTCACTGTAAACCAAGGCAAATATTTCAGTAACCCTCGTACTCTAACATCTCCAACACCACAAGAAACATAAAAGACTTAGAAAACCCGAGTTTCAGAGAAATATGCAGCAGCATTTCCTCTCAGTTACGCCACAGTATGCCTGCTGCATAGTGCAGCTTCTAACCATTTCTGCACACATACACAAATTAGATTTTACTATTGTCCAAAATGCACATATACTGGCATTAGTGAGAGCAGTCTGGCAAAAGTACAAGCACAGAGAGCAATTTAAGGAATTCTGCTTCATGCAAAACTCAGTCTTAGCCTTTTTTAGACTATCCTGGCCCAGCCCCTAGCCTCATCTAAATCAGTCCTAAATATCCATCTTCTCATCTTACAGCTGTAATGTTTTAGAACACAGAAAGCAAGGACATTACATATTCAGAATTACTAAGACTGTCTAAGCAAGAAAACTGCATGTATAAAACCATTCTCAGTGCTCCTTTCCTCTACCTATATTAACTATCTCTATTTCCCTTGCAATTTAACATTTCATTCCATGGTGGATCTGAAGGAGAGAAAGTATTCCTTTGCATGAAGCAAGGCTACATATGGTCATCATGAGCCTCTGTGCACTCATTTTGGCTCTCTGTGTAGCCATCTCTGCTTCAGGCTGGAGAACACTGTGCAAATGATGGCATTAGGAATAATTTTTCTCATCATGCTGAACACGATGCAATAGCCTTTTCCAACTTTTTATTATTTGATCTAAATTGTGTTGTATTCAATACAGCAGCAAAATATAAAGGTCCATGCCTGAAAGAATTTCTTTTAAGAAAAAAGCAATAGTTCTAAAGTTGGAGGCTAATTGCAGACTTATTTTCAGAAGTTAACTACCTTTGAGGGATCAGTTACAAAGGGAAAACCATCCTAAAGTAACATATGAAAATAAACTCCAGAAAAAAATGCAGTTTGTGTACTGTATTGTCACTTTTACATCTAGGTCACTAAGTGTTTATCAAATGTTGATTAGCTGATGCTGCCAAAGTAACAATATTGACTTATGATTTGCTCTGTATTGTTCTCATATTTTGTCAAGAAGCAAAAATTGGTCTTTTATAACAGACCAACAGAATAATTAAAAGGTGCATATGTAGACAAAAAAAAAGTTGAAGCTCACTGAAAATAGGGAAAATTAAGCCATTTCTTACAGTTTCATGTCAAGTTATTATTAAATTCATACATTACGCTAAGGTAGGCTGCTCAAAATTAGTATGCATTTGCCCATTAAATTATTTTGACACATACAGAAATATGTTGCTCTGGATTCCATAAGAATTAACTCATGGACAGCAACACACCATAGGCTTCCTAGGAGAAGCAGATATACTGTCTTCTTTAGGTGATGTTTGCCTAACTTGAAAAACCACAGCTGATTTGGTCGTGGTTATGCTTTGTTACCTTGTTTTCAAATGTCATGATACAGGAAACAATTTAACAAGTGTTTCAGAAGACAAGAATAATCCTTTACTAAAATACCATGAGCCTGGAGTTGACTTGTATTCATTTTACCATACTTCAAAGTCTTGAAAGCATTTCTGAAGCATATGGCACTCTTTTGCCAATATTCACGGTTTTGGGCAAACGTTTCTTCTCTGTCTATGCATCATTACTTCACATAGTTAAGTGTAAAGTCAATATACTTGTCCCTTGCCTATTGCTGAATGTATTGGGAGACATGCTAATTCCAATTATGTGGTTATATAGTACCCAAAGCCCAGTAGTAGTTGTGGATTTAACTGAATATCAGCAAATGTACTCTAACAAAGACTCTCAGTGTACAGCTCACTCACCTGCTTGATGCCCAATCCCTTCTCATGCATGTAGCCCAGATTAAACATTGCTTGAGCACTGTGCTGCTGTTCTGATGCTAGTCGATAGTGAATAAATGCAGTTTCATAATCAACATCAGTACCAAACCCATAAAAATGGTAATCTCCAAGCTTAATTCTTGCAACAGTATATCCTATAAATCAAAAAACAACAAAAAAACGATAAAATAACTAGGCAAAAAAACCCTTTTGGCTTCCTATGAAGATGCAGCAGGAGCGTTAGTATTACTTTTCAGTTTGTACAAACTGTTTATCTCTCATCATCCCCTCACATAAACAGCTTTTATTTCTTAAATTTGGTTAAGCTAACCAAAACACAACCAATTTCTATTTGCAGGTAAGACCTTTTCCTAGTAATCCTACCAACATTTTTATTGGTATGAAATGGTATCAATTGAAAACCCATAACATGTTCATGATCAGTCCCTTATTACAGAAAGACTTTTCATTTTCTATATGGCCTTTAAAGGATTCAACCTATTTTTTTTAAAGCAGTAACACTGGAAACTTCAAAAATAGTGTCCCATCATTCATGTCATCATCTCAATTTCTTAACTTTCAACTAAAAGCCTTGAAAGTCTGAATTCACATGGTACTCTTGCTCTGAAGTAAAAAACTAGTAGACAGATATTAGTGTAGATGCATCCCTTTGGAAGTTAAGATACCTCAAGATATTTAATCATTAAGTTAACTTTTGGTTATTTTAGGGTAGGTAAACAAGCACCAGAGTTTAAATTTGTGTTGTTTGGACATCAAGGATGCATTCTTTATCACTGCTTACTTTGAATAGGAAGTTGCATTTCTTAACAAATGATGAAAAGTAACAAATTACTCTTAAGGATTTTGGATTTATTTTTCCAAGCAGATATATTTTTAGAAAAGTCAGTGTAAACATTGCTAATGTTGTTTAACACTGCTCTACAAGTCCATATGGAACAGCAAGAGAAACACAAAGTACATTTGTAATTTAGTCCTTTTAGTCTTCAGAACCACAGAAAGGCTCAGACATGCAAGGATATTGTAATGACACTATAGCTAACAATAGACATAAGAACACCAACTACCCTATCTGGGATACAACTTCTGTTAACAGAAAGAGGAAAACTTTCCCTCTTTACATGTTTCATTGCAAAACAGATGAAACTGGGCATTAATGGCTCTACTAAATGTTAATGAAGCCTTCCTATCTGACCATTTGGGAGGCACTCTGGCCATCACACTCCCACTGTTACTGCAGGGACTGAAGCTCCTTCCCCCTTTGCGGTGGGTGGCTGCAAGGGCTGATTGGTGCACTCTTGTGCCACTCTCACGTAGTCAAACGAGCTTTCTTTACTGGTTTGACCCCGGGATTCCAAGAGCAGAGTCTCAGATGCCTGAATCTCTTAAAACAACTTAATAATGGCACAGTAATACAAAAAACAGCTTGAGCTTGTATTTCCGAGGAGGAATCTCAAAAGAAGAATCCCTGGGCTTTTATACCCTCGCAGTCTGTTCATACTTAAGTCTGGGTTCTTGGCTCCTGCTGTGTCTTGTCACCTGGCTGGGCCACAGGTCCCTGAGCCCCTTGGTATGGAAAAGGTTGGCAGTTCATGGCCCCTTGCCTCTGCCTCCTCCCACCCAGAGCTCAACCTGCAGCTCACACTGCAGCTGCAAACCTACACTGAATGTATCCCTCAACATAAAAAGAAACAGATTGGAATTGTGAGGTACACACATACCTTGAGAAGCTGCTCTATTCCAGTGAAGCAAAGCTCGAGGATAGGTTTCATTTTCTCCTACTATGCTAGCTTCTTCTAAAGAAGAAAATAATCCAGTTAAATAGAACCATGGTATATGCACACACAACCACAAAAAAAAAAAACCCTGCTTATCTTCAGTCTGCTGAAATATATTAAAAACTTGAAGCAATCTGTGTTATAGAACAAACAAGATTCAACCCATCTGAAACTCATAAAACCCCCTTTCATTTATATGGCCTTTCCATTTTTCTGCCCACATAAGAGGGCTAGGAACAAACTATGTAATTTCACCCTGAACTATGGCTTACCAAGCGTCTCTCCCATTCCAGCTGTAGGAGATTCTGATGCATACTTGAGGAATGACAGAAAATGCAAGTCTTAAGAGCACATAATTTGGACTTTGACAAATACAAGGCTGAAATATAACCTGTTATAGTTTTGGCCATATGAAACCCAGGACTAGCCAGGTAAAACAAAGGCTTAAACTCCTCAACCAGCTAGACTGCAGTCTCTCAGATGGCCGTTCTTTTGTACTTCAGAAGTTGTCCATGTGAGAGTTTGAAGGTTCATGAACTATCAGATAATTCTAAGGATTTATAATTTGAACTTCTAGTGTAATTATGGTTTCAGCTGTACTATCCCACAGCTGATACAAAGATTTTGTATAAAACATATAAAGTAATTTTAAATCAATCTCCATTTGAGATGCAGATATATCTGAGTAAAGACAATAAGAGTTTTAACTCAGGGAAAAATGCTGTTTCTCTGCAAGCATGCACTTCCTGCCAAGACTGTCATTATTGTACCTTATCTAAAGATGATTAACTCAGACACCTTTAAAAAACATTAACTAGAAATGAAGATGTTAGATTAGCCCATCAGCCACCAACAGGTTCTTTCAATACTAAGACAAAGCTGGCATTGACACCTAGATTTGGTATAGAGAAAGTTTGAAATAGTGGGATTTGCAGTTTCTAGAAAGATTTGCCATTGCACTTCCATTGTCTCCTAATGACTCCAAACTCAAATAAATCCAAGTTCAAGCCATCTAGTTCCAGTAAGACACATAGGACAAGGTTTTTTTCAAATCTAAGAGAATCAACTGCCCAGCTCCTTACATCTGCTTCAAGAGTAGCATCAGTAAAGTCACAAAAAGAAGAAGGTGCTGAGAAAATACATTACAAGAGAAAGAACAAAGGACACTATGACTTCTATGCATAGTACAGGTCAAAAGTAAACCTAATGTGATCCCTACTTTTACAATTGTGCTTGGAAAATCCAGGGAAGAGAATTTTTAGCACTGTGCAATTTTCTAAAGACTCTCTGCTTATGCCATTTTAAAATCCTTAAGTCAGAAATTTAATGTATTTTAACTTTCAGTCTATGAAATCATCTTTAGAAGTGAAAATGAAAACTGGTAACTTTCCAGTGTGAAGAGCAGGAAAGAGGACAAGAGCTTAATTAAAGTTCTAACATTCCACCTCCAGAAAAACCCTTTTCAGTACATATTCAGATTCTTACTCTGATCAAGTATGAAAGCAGCATTGCTTTGTGCGACTTCATAGCCTTGCTCTGCCAGAAGAAGATACTGAACCACAGCAGAATTTGAATCACCATCTTTATAGCTGTTGTAGGCAGTCATCAGTCTTTCAGACCAACGCCCCCGTTCACAGACGTTCTTAAACAACTGCAGAGGAAAAAGGAAGGGGGAGGATACTGGTTGTCAGGAACTTCAAAAATTTAGGTTTTGCAAGAAGTAACACTTTAACATTCTGATGCCTGTTCAAAATATTTGTATTTCACATGAAAACATGACAAGCAAACTCCACTGTTCAAGAAAGGCTTATTTTAAGATACAAGTTGCTAAGCAGATAGATGCTTAGCAACTTGTAAGATTCTTAGTAAGTAAAGATAGTAACTTGTAAAATTCAGATGCTTACTCAGAATTATTTAGTATCTTAGTTTTGTTACACTTAAATCCAAGAATAAAAGAAGAATTTGGTACTTATGAGTTACTGTTGCTTGCTTTGCATTCTATTCTTTTGATTTTCTTCAAAGCTAATAAAGGAAATAGAAACCTGACATAACAAAAAAGCCAAAGATTTTTCTCATGAAATATAAACAAGTTTGCTAATATATCACCTTCCCTTTTGATAGCCTTGACTCTGCAGTCACTGCTGGAAACATCCTATACAGGCTGATGTGGTTAGAGCCAATCTCTTGCAAGTCACTATTACTGATCTTGACAAACAGGTGACATTACCTCAACAGCAGTATGACAGGACCGCATCACTCCAGTGCCAGTAGCATGCATCTGAGCCAGATTATAAAAAGCAAGAATGTGGCCACCCTGGGAGGCCAAGTTAAAATATTTCAAAGCTTGTTTATAGTCTTTCTTGACTCCAATGCCATCTAAAAGAAAGATTAAATCATTGTTATTCATTCCTCTTGAAAAGCAGCATTGTATGAAACAGTACTTATTCTTTAAAATTACTCTAGAAAAGCTTTGCAAAAAAGTCAGGAAAAAACAGAATGAAATACAAGCTCACTGTAGTAAGCCCATTCTACATGCAGTGTATGCACACTTCTAATGCCACCTAGTGAACAGTGACTGGAAGGGCAGGTGCTTAGACCTGCAAATGGTTTTGATGCCACTTACTGTAATACATGGAACCCAGTTGAAGCTGTCCATCAACCCATCCCTGTTCTGCAGCCTTCTGGAAATACTTCAGTGCTAGCTCATAGTTCTGCAGGAAGATTTGGTCCAGTCATTAGAGCCTTGCAATACACCAAAGTTTAAGAGAGAAAATATGCATGTGCATGTGTGAAAGGACAGATCTGTTTTACAGAAAAATTACAGCAAGATTTTCCAGTGAAAATATTCCCCTGTTCAAAATCTGGAAGCAAAAAATGAAATAGACAACAATGATATTTAGCCTGTTGTAACTCTGTGGCTATCTCAAAGCTGGCATCCACATATAGCATTGCTATGAACAGTTATGCTTAACAGAATGGAAGCTCCGCTCTGTTTCTGGAACACCTACTTATTTCCTCAACTTTGGGCTAATTCAAATTTTGAGTATCTGTTTGCAGAGCTAAACATAAAACATTTGACAAGAAGCCTTCCTGTAGGAAAAGCAATAAAGCAAATGAACTAATTAAAAGTTTCAGTGTTCCTTCACTCCCACAAGAGTCACAAAATGGGGACAGTTAGGATTTGGTTTATTTCACAAGAAAATTACAGACAAGCTCAAATCTCCTGTTAAAATGCACACTTCTATGCATTTCTGATAGCTTAAGCAACATTTTCAAACTTCTGAGAGCAAAATCAGGATGTTTCTTTCATAGCTGCTAATTCCATAGTGCTTTTTCTTTTACTTTACAGATTTCCTCAAGGAATTTTCAGTCTAACAGAAATCTTCACAATTAAGCTTTCCACAGTACTTCCCTCCAGAAAAAAAAAAAATCTGTTGGCAACAAAAAATCACACAATCACCTATGATTAGAAAGACGACTGTCAAAAGCTTACCACTGGAACACCTCTCCCGTAGAGGTAAGCCATTCCTAATCCACTCTGTCCAACTGGATTACCCTGAAAACACAGAAAAACACTTCTGCAAAGAAAGGCAAAACCTACACCTATATCTTTCAAATCTGGTATGTCTTTAATATCATGAAAACATATAGTACTCAAGAGGGATTCATTTTTTGCTCCTAGTAATAGTTACTTAGGGAGGAAACAGCATTTGCAGTAACTTTCATTCAGTAACTACACAGCTGATGAACAGGGAAAAAGCTTTCAACATTAGTTATGAAAGTCTACTGTACACTTTTACAGTGTCATACAAGACGTAGAACTCATAACTCTAGAAAGATGGGGCATTAATAGCTTACTTATCTTTAGTTTTTCCAACTTCAAAGTGTTTTGGGTGCTACAGAAGCTCCCAAAACAACTCCAGTAACTCTAAGAACCTGTGTTAAGGGTGGAATGGTGGCTGTCCTGTAGGCTACATTACTAACCACTGCCCCTGCAAAAGCAGGCACTATGGCACTGCTTCAGTGCCAGGACAGGCAATGGGACACTTCAGAAAGTTTCAGTCAATGCGGGATGAGCACATTGAGAGATCCTCACTTCAGCACAGAGATGTGGAACAGCATTCTGATTGTGGAAAGTAAGAGCCACGAAGGCAGTTATCTTACAGCAATTCCTTCAGAACTTAATCTACTCTGTTTCATATGCTGAACACCCTTCCTGGAGGACTACTCATGCTTTAATTGTACAAACACTATCATAAGGCATAGATCAAAGACACATAAGGGATTAACATGATCAAAAAACATCACCCCGAAAAGCAAACATTCCAATGAGATGAGAGATATAAAACTATTATTATATATTCGTGTAACAGAAGCACTGTAAATTCCTGTGACAAGACAACTTCAAATTAACAAAGACTAGCACTTCACAGAATTGCAGACTATTTAGGTGTATTTCATACTGATGAAATAGAGTTAGACTCCTTATGCTGAACAGAGCTTCATGAAGCACCATGGCCAGAGCAGTTTTTGACATCTTAGGCAAGCAAGATTATGGGCTAATTAAGCTGGGACAGAAACTGGGAATAAGTGTCTGTACATGGAAGAGCACATGAAGCATTTGCAGCATTTCAGAGTTTATCAACTTAGTGCACGTGCTGTAGTTCCACTTTACAGATAATCATACCATATCAGCAGCTTTCTTGAAATACTGAAGGGCTGTTTCATTGCTCTGAGGTACAACATCACTTCCTTCTGAATACATCTGAAAGAGAAAGCCATTATTGAAGAACAGCCAAAATAGTCAGTTTAGCATGAAGATCATGAAGCATCTTCATTTTACATATTCAGAGGGAGTTACTGTACTTAGATTATTCTGACTATTGCATTACTGAATAATCATTAGAACTTGTCCAGAAGCAGAAAATACACCTTTCTGCTGTAAAATTCAGAGGGTTTAACCTTCTAATGGAAAATGAACTGCCCATAAAATTAACTTTTTTTAATGACAATACCTTTTATTTTTAATTTTTACCAATGTGCAGTGAAAAACACACAATCAAGCAAAAATCTTGAGACCAGTGGCCATCAAACTATATTGACAGTCAAAATACTTTGCAAAAACATAGCAGAAATTGGTTACTAAACACCGTTCAATTCAACAACAATTAGCGACAAAACACTCAACCAATAGAGAAAGCACAAACTGCAATTTCTTCTGACAGGTGCCTTGAACAGCATATTATGCTATTTTTTTTAGGCTTTAAGGACATTAATTTTGAATCCTCTACTACAATGACAGCCTGAAAAAGATGAGCTAGAGGTGGTGCTTACTGTAGCCTAACCTTAGAAGGTACTCAAATGGACTAATAAGGATTTAGCTCTTCACAGGCTGAAGGTAGTCTGCAACCTAGATCTCAGACAAGTGACCTAAATACCTTTCTAAGCAGTAATGCATTATCATCACTGCCAGCAGCTTGCAAATCATGTTTTAAATTAAAAATCATAGAACAGATTGGTTTAAAGATCATCTAGATCCAACTACCATGCCATGGGCAGGGATGCTAGCCATTAGACTAGGTTGCTGAGGGCTCAAACCAGCGTGGCCTTGAACACTTCCAGGGATGGGACACCCACAACTTCTCTGGGCAACCTGTTCCACTGGCTCACCACCCTCTGAATAAAGAACTTCGGCCTAACATTTAACCGAAATCTCTCCTCATTTAGTTTAAAACCATTCCCCCCTTATCCTATCACTACCTGTGGCGCAAAATGTTGCTCTCCCTCTTTTTTGTAAGACTCCTTTAGGTATTGGAAGGTTGCAATGAGATCTCCCTGGAGTCTTCTCTTCTCCAGGCTGAAAACCCCCAGCTGTCTCAGCCCATCTACATTGGGAAAGTGCTCCATCCCTCTGATCCATCTTGATAGCCCTCTTCTGATTCACTCCAACAGGTCCATGTCTTTCCTGTGCTGAGGAGTGCACACCTGGAGAAAGTACTCCAGGTGGGGTCTCACGAGGGCAGAGTAGAGGGGGAGAATCACCTCCCTCAACCTGTTGGCCACTCCTCTTTTGATGCAGGCCAGGATGCTGTTTGCCTTTTGGGCTGCAAGTGCACACCACTGGGTCATGTCCAGCTTTTCACCCATGAGATCCCCGAAGTCCTTCTTCATAAGGCTGCTCTCAATGAGTTCATCCTCGAGTCTGCACTCATTTGTACAGGTGCAGCCCTCCCATTTGCACTTATTGAGCTTCATGAGGTTCTCATGGGCCCACGTCTCAGGTTTGTCCAGGTCCCTTTGGGTGGCCTCCCATCCTTCTGTTGTGTCACTGCACTGCTCAGCTTGGTGTCATCTGCAAACTTGCTGAGGCTGCGCTCGATCACACTGTTTGTGTCACTGATAAAGGTATTAGAGAGCACCAGTCCCAAGACAGAGCCCTGAGGGATCCCCCTTATCACCAGCCTCCACCTGGATATAGAGCCATTAATCACAACTCTCTGGCTATAGCCATCTAGCCAATTCCTTATCCCCCAGATATTCCACCTTTCCAATCCTTGTCCCTCCAATTTGAAGACAAGGATGTTGTATGGGACCATGCCAAAGGCCTTACAGAAATCTAGATCTGCTATCAGACATTCTTCTCTTGCTGACCATTGTTTTCACTCCATCATAGAGGCAATCAGATGGGTCAGATAAGATTTGCCTCTAGACAAAAAAGCCTTATATCTGAGATAACTGAAGGCCCACCCTGCAGATAGATTCAAGCTTTAGTGCAAAGTAAGTACAAGCCTATTGGCAATTCTGACTCAGATGCCTCAATTCTCTACACAGAATGAAATGGAAAGAATTTCCTTCCCATTTCCTTTCACAACTAGTATTTCCTTCTGGGCAAAGTTTTGAGAAGCCTAGTTTTCCCCCAAACATTGTGTGGAAAAGAATAGTTGCCTATTTAGAGTTTTAAATCCCACCACAGAAAAAGGACATTCAAGTATTTAATTATTTGATTAAAAAAAAAAAACAAAACGAATCCTAGTTCAAGCACTGTTTAAAAAAACTCCAAAAATTGCTAAAGTAAAGGAGAACTTTGACAAGACATAACAGACTACAACACTCAAATCTTACAGAAAAATTCAAAACAGGAGATAAACTGCAATACTTAGATTCCAGAATTCAAGTATTAGATTGACTGATATCAGAAAGTAGGAAACATTATCTATTTTTCATTGCAAGGCAGTTTTCTTACTTTTCAGAGTGTTTATATCTTACCTTTCCTAGAAAAGCCATAGCATGGGAATTGCCAGCATTAGCTGCTTGATTGAAGTATTCAAATGCTCGCTGTAGAAAAGAAAACAAGTGTTTTAATCACCACCACTATGATTTGAGCAACTTTTCTTGCAAATGGTGTAAAAGCAGGTAGATTTTTTTGCCAAGTTACCAGGTTCTTCTGGGAATAAAAGTTAACAATCCCACCTATTTTAATATATGTGACAGGGCTCTTCACTTACTTAATTGCAATATTAAGTAGCAGTCCCTCTAACTAGTGTATTCCAAAAACCAGGAGGGGAAAAACCAACAAACTACAACTGTTACTATGCACTAGCTACACAGGTAAATCTTTCT
Organism: Vidua macroura; assembly: GCF_024509145.1. Lineage (NCBI taxonomy): Eukaryota > Metazoa > Chordata > Aves > Passeriformes > Viduidae > Vidua > Vidua macroura. The sequence continues at coordinate 20,115,518 of NC_071576.1, read as the reverse complement.
TATTGTACCATCAAACCCTGTTTAGAATAAGTGAGATTTGCCAATTCCTATTCTACTGTTACACAGAAATTGGTTATACTCCTTCCAATCACTCACTATCATCTCTGAACTCTCGTGAAGCAGTAATTTTGAGGTATTTTAAATATGATGACTAATAATTTCTGTTAAATAATTACTGTACTGGATTAAATAATCCTCAGGACTCCACATCCTTAGCACTCCATTTTTTAAATATATACTTCAAGACGAGGTTAGCTCTTTTAACTTCCATAAACAAGGTAGCTTGGCTTACATCTGCAGAAGTTCTATTTTCTATGCACACTTAATATCTTTAGTATTTAAAGTTGCAGTGTTTTGTCTACAGAGGCAAAAGATTCTTGCAAGCCACAAACTACACTATCATCACTAATGCAGGCCCACTGCATCATGAAGATTGTACCACATCTCCAAAAGCTCAGCCAGCTCCAGTACTACTTGATAAGAAGTTTTTATTTTTGACATTCTTATTTCTAAGATGGTTAATCTTAAACTAATTATGTAAAAAAAATCAGTTCCATCTTCTAGTCACATAAAGACTAAGTTTTATTGAATAAGGCTACTGAAATTGTTACATATCATACAGTGGTACTTACAGACTTTTGCACCACTTTCTCAGTTATACTTTCTCCCCCCTGCCTAGTGTAATATGCATCAGAGATATAGAGAAAAGGTACCTGATGATTTTGCTCTACTCCTCTTCCTCCATGCAAGTGTAACTGTCCAAGGCCGACCTAAAAAAAATTTTTACATTGCAAGTAAGTGACTTTTCCCTTGGGACTTCCTTCTTCTAGCACTACAGATACAGGTGAGCTAATTACATGCACAAAGATAGACAGTATCAGAGTTAAAAGATGCCACAAAGTTTGAAGGCACAGATTTGCTTCAATAACTAGAGTACAGTCCTACTTTTTCACACTAGCCTAAATGGCAATTTATCCTAGATAGAAGCAACATACTGTCCTAGATGTAAAGTAACAACTGTTCATTTTAATCCTGCCTACCTATGTCTTAAGTGATACATGACCAAGTTGGCTTGGGACAATTTGCCTCTGTTAGCATCCTCCGCTCCTGGATTGTGTGTAGAGGTCCGGTCTGCAGCATGCAGCAGTCACACAAGAGCAGGAGCAGCAAGAAATGGAAATCCCTTGTCAAGACCAGTATTTTTATCTAGCCTTCCTGCACAACATCTGAAGCTGTCCTTGAAATAGTCTGGCTGGTTTCTAATGAAAGCCAAGATCTCATTCCTAAGATGCTAAAGTTGTTTTCAAAAAAAATTGCATTTTCTGTCCAAGTTCTACCTTAAACACACTAAAATATAAGTATCTTCACGTAAAAACTAAGGGGGAAATAGGAAACAGGTTGATTCCAAATGAAGAGAACACTAAACCTCCAATGTCTTCCCATATTCCATAAAGCTGTTCCTGTAATTCTTGAAAATGTCTGAACATCATCAGGTGAACTGAACCTTACCTGTGCTTGTACATCTCCCTTCTCTGCTAAAAACTGGTAATACTGGATCAAGTCTTCTTCTAGCATCCCACTTGCCATTCCCGGATTTTCTACCTCATCTGCTAAGCGAATGCGCTGAACCACTGTGCCACCAGTCAAGGAAATGTCACTAGCAACTGGAAAACAGATGAGATAAATTTTCAGACAAGTTTTTTCAATACAGAAGTTACACCATAACTTAGTAAAACCAGATATTTACAGAGCTTCAAGATGTTACTCAAGAGAGAATTAATTACTTTGACACCCTTTAAGACATTTCAATAGAGATAAAAATAGCATATCATAATGCAGAGCCAGATGGATAACTTGTTTAATAGCAGAAATTCTCTATTTATGCTATTAGTGTTGGAAGTACTTTAGTATCTTCTAGTCGAATGACAAAGAAGTACACAGGAAGTCAGTAACATTACCCTAGTAAAACGTTTTTACCATGATTAGCTACAAGTCGGTAGTGAGTGAGAGCAGATTCACAGCTCTGAAGGACGCCTATCCCAGCCCAGTACCGGTAACCCTAGAAAGGAAATGGCATAAATATGGAACTATCAATTACTTGGGAACATACTGCTTGAAATGTTACAAACTTCTTTCACATTACTTGATCAAGATTTGACAGGACAATAGGCTGGATGAAGGCCACAAGTCCATTGTAGCTACATAAGAAATCAATGACTGACACTATTAAAGGTTAAACATGGCCAGCATAGTACAGATATTACTCAAGAAAAAGCAACTAAATAGAATGATGCTTAATGGTAAATATGCAAAGCCTTTTATTTACATATTGCACTTTGTCTTAAATCTCACAATACTGATTAAAGCAGCATTTTCTGTAAAGAACTTTTTCATTGTTCTCATTTGATTACAAAAATTTTAAGTCTGACAACTCTGATTTAAGTCAAGAGATGTAAACATGGTCCATCTAAATTCATAGCGGCACATAGTTTAAAATGAGCAGACTCATCCTTGAATTAAAAAATGAATAATGGGGAAGATACTACTGCCCACCCAATTCATGAAAAATGATGCAGTATTTGGACAGGGTATTCATAAGAAAGGAAATCTTAACACTGAAAATGTAGCAGTACAAAAATATTCTTGTATGTTTAAAGTTATTAACCATCTTACTTACCAAGATCATATGAGCGATCAGATTTCCTCCTAGAGCTCCAAAAGTGTAATATACCAGGGCCTTAAAACAAAAATCACTGGTTATTTAACATCAGCCCCCAAGAGAAAACACAAGACCACACACTGAAAATTTCTAAATTACCTTAGCTTGACTAGAATTGACTCCTAGGCCAGATGCATATAGAAATCCAAGCGCCTAGAAATACAAAAGCATACCTTTTAAAAAACCATGGATCAGTTCTCCTGGAATATATAGGCATAAAGATTCAAAACTGCAAAGAGTACGCCAAGCTGTACCTTCAGTTTGATGCTGCCTATACCTATGCTCTTTCCTGCCCCTTTCAAAGTATGAAGTTTCAAAATCATTCAGTTGCTTAGGATGCTAACATTAATTAGTGTTTCACCAGAATTCAGACGAATGAATCAAATACAAGGAGCAAACTACTACTTCCCAGAATATCAAGTGTAGATCTGAAGGTCCTAAACAGTGAAAGTATCCCAGTTTCAAGACCCTCAAGTGAAGCTAAGCAGTATCTATCAGGTTATTCATATACCCAGTTTGCCTCAGACACCAGTGTAAACATCTGTAAACCCCAGCCTTGCATAGAAGAGACTTGCACTGTTTGATTCACAGGTCCTATGAATTCACAGTTTTGCATCTGTTCCTCCACTGGTTACTTGCAACTGTGACTATAAATATAAACAATCAGAATATTCTGAGCTATTCATCTGAGGTTCTTTCAGAAGGTATTTTTGTTCTTAAGATTTACATAGTTATTGCTCTACCTATCACACCTGTTACAGCTGGTAGCACAGAATAGAAACCAGTAGCACAGAAGATAGTGTATATGTAAAGCTGTCTGTATTTCACAGTGTTCTAAGACTATTCTAGGCAATCTGAAAGCATACACAAAAATTATCTCATGCAGACAGTTCTGAATTTTAGATCAATAAAAGTCAAGGTCATCACCGAGAGATAAAGCATCTAGAGAAAACATGCTCCTGCTTTCTATGGTAAATGGGTTACCATTAAATAAGGAACACCTGGAGATTCAGTAGCCAAAGGGAAGACAAAGTTAATAGTTCCTTAAAAAGCTGACGCTTCCAAAACAACTGATAACTAAACAATAAGTATATGCAGATACTGAGACATTAAAATCAGTAATGCCCATATTTTATGACATTTTGTAACAGTAAGTAGGAGTAATTCTGTGTGCAAAGGCACAGGGACAAAGCAAGTCCCAATCTACTAAATACATGTCAAGTTTCCTAGGAGTTTTTATTTCCTAGATTATAAATTCAGATAAAACTGCAAATGAAAAGTCACAACATTGCACAAAAAACACATAAAAACTACACAGTTTCAGAAGGTTTGTTGGCTGGAGTCACCTATATCTACCTGTTTTTTGACCTATATCTACCTGTTTTTTTGACTTATACATTCAATGCTGTCAGTCATACAAAAGGGGGAAAAAATTAAAAGACCATCACCATCCCATATTACTGGTAGTTAAATATTTTAAAACTCAAACAAAAGATGTGTTTGTGTTTACTTTGAGGGTACAAATGCCATCTATAAAAGCACCCTAGAGGAAGTACAACCTATAAACCTTTATTTATAGGTTGCATTTATTTCATTTATAAACCTATAGAAACATCTGTAGGATCTAAGGATATACATACCATTTGTCCTTTAGGAGAACCTTCTTCTGTTAGTTTTTCAAATAGTTCTTTTGATGACTGGATGTTCTGCTTCAGGTAATCCCCAAACAACAAAGCATAAGACACTTTCTCCATGGCCTTGGTATGATTCATGTCAGCTGCTTTCAGAAGATACTGATATGCTCTTAAAAGAAAACAATTTCTTTGTCAACGTGAAGCAATGTAGCAAATTCCATTCATAAACATGAAGATTCTGGAGAGGGGTTGTGCTTCTCTGTTTTAGCCTTTATTTTCTAAAAATGCATCTACCTACAGTAATTTATAACTGTATCATCAATATAAAAAACACATTATTTAGTTAATGGACAAGCTGAATTTTAGTGTTTGCTCTACTCCATAAGCAAAGCAGTATGCATTTCCTCTCTAAGATACACAAGAAATGTTAAGGTCAAATGATGATATTTTTGTAGCAACAATTTTTAGTTCTGTCCTAGGTACCCAGTAGAACCATTCCTGTAACAGTCTTGTATATCATGGTAAAGAGAAGCAGCCTGAAAAAGACGATGTAGTCTCTACGATCTGAGTACAAAACCACTCCAGTGAAAACGCCAAGCCTTGGGCCCAAGACAACTGCATTCATGATCAATTTGGTGCTGAAAAAGTCATGTAACTAACAGGGGGATCTCTGGCAACTCCTCTTTCTATTTCAGTCTTGGAACTGGTAGTCCTTCAAGGTAATTTCACAGCAGCTGGTTTCACAGCAATTAAAAACCTCCTAACCTCATACATGGTTACACAGTATCAGCAAGCCTGCTTCAGCTTAGCCTCAGGGACCTTTGAGAGCGTTCCAAGATTTTCATTTACCTCTCCTCCTTTTTATTCTCAGGCTTGTTCTTGCTCTTTAGGACAGACTGAGGCATACCTGGTTCCTCACAGACATATTCTAAGAAAGTGTAAGGTGTACAAGAGAACTAACACCTAATATTGTTTTAGAATTCTTACACTATTTTATGCTAAAAAATACTACTCAGAATCCAACAGCTATTGCCACTCTTGTCTTTGCCAAGGTGCAGACAACTTTAGATGTGCCTCACTTTCCTTCACATAAAGTAGAAATACGCTCCCTTATTTCCACAAATGAATCTAAAATAGTTATAGTCCTCACATATTAATCAGCAGAAGTCACCACTTACTGAGGAAGTTGTCAACATGAATAGGAGAAAGACCTAAACACAGCAATTCTAAATTATAGTGGTAAATCCACAGCTATTTAATCAGTAATTGGATGCCTTCAGAAGAGAAAGTAGAATGAACAGAACACTAATTTCTAACTTTTTGATTTGTCTACAAGCATTACCCTCTTCTTTCTAACAACATTAATTATTAGAATTTTAATGATTTGTTGATCTTAAGTTTAATACTATTTTTATAGTGATTAAAACCATCAGAAAGCAGGAGAAAAAAACAGAGTAGGACAAGAAATGCCAATTTTTTCCACTTCATCTTTGAAGCAGAATGAGAACCAGACTGTAAGAAGCATGTGAAAAAGGGCAATTATCTCATATCACGTTCTCAGTTTTTTTCCTGGCCAGTTGCCATGTATAAAGTGGGGCTAGAGAACTGCAGCATCACCTTGCATTAAGTCAATGTTTTGATGACACCCACTCTTCAGAAATTATTCTTACACAATTTTTACTGCAGTCAAAGGAATACAGGCATAATTTTTTTTTTCCTAAATATCCTGTATTTACCATCTATCTTCTATTACTGCATAGTTTGATGTTGAGTCCAATAAAGCTCAAAATCTCAGGACTGCTCATTCAAGTCCTTTTTGAGTTAAGCAAAAGTGACCAGTCATATCATCCTTCTGTGGGGGTGGATGAGGTATACTTACACTTTCTTCTGAGCCTTTTTACTGCTTTCATTAAGGATTTTCATTCCAATCTGATACACATCCTCAGCTTCTTGCATCTGCCTTCTCTTATTAGACTGCTCTTCAGCTAAAAAAAAAAAAGCCTACATTAAGAGCTCAAACTATACCATTCAAGACTATCCTCTCAAAATTCCTATTTGTTCTAAAGGGTAAATACAGCCAGAAACATGCTTTTGAAGACCAATAAACAAAGAGATTACAAAAAGCTGTCTAATGGATGTATTTGATATATTAATAGATGATTTCTTCTTGTGTGATGTCTGTCATGTGTAAGTTTGCTGATAAAATGTTCTTTTCATTCATTGCTCAAAAGCAACCTGTGCAGGTTCCTCCTTCAGAAGGACATTTCCTAGAGAAGGGCTGCCTTTGTGCAACAAATCAGTAAGTGTAAGGGGCAACACTGTCAAACTCCTATCCTCCTACAGCCTCAGAAACAGTTTTATAAATGCCATCACTGCAAGATTTCCAAATCAGGTCTGGGAACTGGCATTTTTAAAAACTTCTTCCATCATGAAAACTTTGCCTTCATAACTACTTGTTTATTATGGTATGAAGTGGCCAGGGACTTCTACATCCTGAAGTAAAGAGCATTAAGAGGACTGAAAACATGAGCCTAAAAAAGCATTCCTTGAACAAGGACAAGCCAAAAGGTTGCTTACATTCACAGAAGCCCCACTTTTGATCTTTCTTGTAATCATAGGTTGTTGCACACCACAGCCTGCCATCTTCCCTCCCATCGGCAGTGCACTCCGCATATTCCTTCTCCATAAACAAAAATGGAAAGTGGCAAGGTTCACCATCTGCAGTGCCTCCAATAGCTGTCAAAACTGAAAATACACACCCAGCAATTAGACTACTCTCCTTTATTCCCAAATTTAAATAATATATTACAAACAGAAAAGTGCTCCTATGCTGGTTTTAGGCATAATGATGACAGAACAGCACACGTGACAAAGTGCTATATTGAAAGTACTGGAGTATCAGCAGGGAGTACACTCCAACATACAACTATATGAAAAGATTTAAGTGAAATCACTACAACGTAGATGAAAGAATTCTCAAAATTATGAGTTTGGTAATTTTCTACTCTTGAAAATACTTAGATTAAAATCATTATTTCATTTTGCCAATATATTTAGTTGCATTCAAAGTGGCTTTGAACAGCACAATTTATCATTTATCATGCACTAAAACTTCAAAGGTTACTGATTCCAGTATCACAATATTCTAAAATAAAATCAATCTTCTATGAAGACTAAGAATTCGCTCTCTAGGTTTTGAAGATGGAATTATTTCAGTTAGGCTTTTATAAAAATTTTCCTCTTTCAATAAGCTAAATCCAACAGTTGGGTTCAGCTTCATTTGCAAACCATACAATTGACAATGCCAATTATGGAGTTTTTTCACATTAACTTTGTAATGTTTGTAGTTACGAGAACACTAGTTCACTTTTTGACGGTTTATAATGGAAAGGCCTAAAGACTATACTAATTTAAATATTTCAGGTTGATTTTTTGAAGCAAAATAAAGTCTTTAGGTATAGCTGGACCTGTTGAAACTGCTCTTGATAATTGGATGCCTCGACACAGGTTCCACCACATCACTCCAAGTTAATTACATCAAAAGAGAGAACCTGTTATTTTCAGTAACTCCACTCAAAAATAATGTGTTAATATGCAATTAGCCTGGAATAACTGGAATAATTTCAGATATTTGTTAATATAGAAGCTCCTGCTAAGGGTTCATGTAACTACAACCTATGGGACCTCTTATCATTGTCATTTGAACAAGCTCCAAGTCCAGGATATCAGCACTCCTCGAGAACTCATGGTTTTACTTGTATTGTTTTGTACCTTGTCTCCTGTGTGGAAAGCAGTTTTACACAGTGCTCTGCGTGAGATGTAGCTGCATACTGAAGTTATGAAATTACTCTGCCCCAATGCTCCCCGCTTTGCATTTTTTAAATTCTAAATTCAACCATAATGCTGTTTTTGTTCCCACATAATAACAAGGACTATTCCCAAGAGCAACACAGCAATGTAATCACAGGTTAAAATGCCCACAACGGTTATTTATGTACTTAGACATTGATAAAAACTAAGTGAAGCAAACAATTTACCCAGAGGATAAATCAACTTTTGTCAAACCAAATGCTCCAGAAGCAATTTACCTCTTTATTCGCTGAATAAAATACGTGATATTTTATTATAGCTGTCCTAATTTACATATGTCTTGTTTCATACTTTAAGCTGCAGGAAACCCAAATACAGATTACTTATAAGTACTGGCAATATTACTGTAAGATTCTTCCAAATAGGAAAATAAGTGCAACAGGAATTGCCAGCTCTTTATAAACTTGTGAACAATTTTCAGCAAAAATTGTTAGTATGGAGCTTTAGTGTTATAAAATCCTAAAATACAAAATAGCAATAACTAAGAAATATGATTTTCATTACATACAACCTCATCCATTATCAGAAGCGAGTAGGACAACTTTCTTAGAAAGTCAAAACCTTTACTAGCACTAATTCTAAATTACTGATTCTTTATTCCATATCCTACAAAGCATATGTGGAAATTTGCAGAATATACTTTGGTTCCACGCAATGTCATGACCACACACAGTAGCTAAACTGTTTTTAGAAAAGCTTTTATGTCCCTTAATGCAGTCCTGTCACCAGTAGCTCATCTGGAAGTGTAACATCTGTACCTCAGATGCTCACTCAAAGCGTTTGTTAAGCTGTCCTTGAGCACACTTTTCTCCTAACAGAAAACATATACTTTTCTTTTAGTATTGCTTTTTTTAAATGAAAAATTCCTCCATTCACACTGCTTATTTAATTCATAAGATGTTCCAAGAACTATGCAAGACTTAAACTTATGGTTTTTGAAAGTCACTTGCAGTATGTTGATAGGTATAGTTAAAAACCTTAGTTCCCGAGGAGCTAGTCAGCTTGACATATTTTTGTATGAGATTAAAAGTATCTTAAAGTTTACTTTTGAAATAGTCTGCACTGACTAAATATGGTGCTTAGCACACTGTTTTGTGGCAGAAAGATGTTTAGTGGATAATTTTTTCCTGTACAACACAGCATCAAACAACAACACAGCAATGGTTAAGCCTATTACTGAGTTTTCACAAACTTGTATTAGTTCTGCTCTAATAAGGAAACAGCTCAGAAAATAGCCATTACATGATAGAGCTCATTTAATAACACCTGCTTTCTTTTGACATTTCAATATGAGTTGAGAAGACAAATATCATTAGCACCACATAACTGTATTTTTCAGTAATATTGAAGATTTACTTTTTATGGACAAGTAAAAAGGAAAAGTCTGCTGCACAGGCTAAGGTACTCAACTGTGCCATCTAGTTATCACTGACTACTAACTGCAAATCAAAAAATCATAGAATTAGGTAGTAAAAAAGCCATATTAGAATTTCCTGGGAATTTAGGCCCAAGACACAAGGTATTACTTATATTTAAAAATTTCATGAAGCTTACATGCAGTTTAGATGCTGCCCTGAGGCTCTCAATGGTGTTCCAGGAAGCTTGTCTTTACATTACTATTTGTTCCTTTTCTGTCAATTGACTCACCAGGCAAACAGCCATGGATTGAAAAAGACTGATGCAAATTTCTTTGTATTGCTGGTGTACATACAGAGCACAGAATCTGTAATTGACTTCTATTTGAAGAAGTCAGGGCCTTCTCTATTTGATAGTTAAAGCTTTCCAGCAAGATGGAAACAATAAGAAAAATGGAATATTCTTTCAAATGCATCTGAAAATAACTACTCATTTATTTCAATTACAATACATTTCAAGACATTTTGATGCTAAGTCTAATGAAAAAGGCAGCAACTACCATTCCATTGCAGAAAGGTTAAGGCACTTTTTATTTCATATGTTCAAAATTACTGTTTGTGTTCACCCATATGGTGGAGTTACTCAGACTCATCTATGCTACCACTTGTTGATAAGTCTGTGAGCAGTTACCTGGACTCTGTATTTCTGCTTCTTCCAAATCCTTATTTAATAGAGTTGACATTTCTAGAGAGCTCAACTCTTCCAGTGAATTCTCTTTTTCCTCTTCTTGACTGTGAAAGCTCTCTTCATTCTCTGACTGAGAGTCTGATTTCCCAGATTCAAGGAAGATCTGACCTGCTACCACTCGAGTTCCTGTGGAATGATCCTTTACCTGGTCCTCTGCAGATAAAGTCTGAAGGAAAGCAGCCACATAATTTAGAAGATTAGAAACTGTGAAGCAGCAGCTGGCTTAAAATCAATTTAAAAACTTCTTAAAAGGTACAGTTAATTAATTAAACAGTCAAATCAAAAGTAAGCTGAGCTACCTATATCAACTCTCATTGCCTGTATCCCTTTCAGGTCTCTGAAAAAAAATGCTTTAAACTTGTAATCCAGTATTAATTTCTCTGATGCACAGAAAAAATTAATGAGACAGCAAGAGATACAGAAAATCCTGAAACCTAAAATCAAATTATTGTTCTGAATTTCAGACCTTTGCTCTCACTCCACAGGTTAATCAGAATGACTAGAAACTTTTCTCCTCACCTTTGACTCCAGTGATTCATCTTGATTTCCTTCTTCATCTAGAAGAGACATAAGTGAGTAAAAATGCTTTTCCATGAGTAACTATCTCAAAAATAAAACCTTTAGTTACAATACTGTACTATAGTTCTGGAATATTCTAGTGTACTAAGTTGACTAATACACTTCAGAAAAACCTCATTACTGTGACGAGGAAGAATTGAATGTTTCAGGGGTGATCCCTTCCTTAAATTGTGCCAACACAACTGTGTGTTCCATAGTGAAAAAGTGTCATTTTTCTAAATCCAAATCACAGTCAGAATGGTTCAAGTCCAATTAAACTACTTTGAAAGGTGTTCATTAAATGAAAAAGGCCTATGAAACATACGGTTTTTAGTCACCAAATCAGCTTTAGTACCAACAGCTTCAGCAGCAACCAGAAAGTTGTATTCATACCCCCATGCTTATAATTAAACATTGTCCTTTATAGAATGCCAATTCATTCTGCCTGACCAGCATAGTCAAACCTTCATATAAAGGTTTCTCTCCAAAACTGTGAGGAATTAGTTTGTCTTTAAGATACTCTTCAAGAGATGGAAGTCTTATTTAACTGTCATCTTTCTTGTCTAAAAGCTATATGGTATTTGATTAGAAAGACTGGAAGGAAATAAATGGTAAACAAAGGCTATTAGGCAGACACTAAAGGAATACACGTGAAAAGGTGAAGATAATCAGAAAAGCTTATTTATGACAGCTGATTTATGACATTGTTATTCTGAATTTTTTATGCAACAATTGTTCTGTTCCTTTAACTAAAATGGGCTTCAAACAACTTTTTTCTGTATTGTCATTTTGATGGGAAGCCTCTAAAATTAACATCACTGAGATGTGACTGTTCAGAGTCATCAGTATCTGATATCACCTCATTTCAGTAAAAAAAAACCCCTACATTTGATAGAAGATGCCACAGGCCTCCCTCTCTCTGGTACACAACTCACATTAAAATAAAAGCTCAAAACAAAGAGACCACTTAGCAAAGCTGCCACTAACTCCTCCTACGCTTAGAAATCCCCCTTTTTGAGGCTCTGGGGTGCACAATGCCCTGTAGCAGTGGCAAAGCAATGATGGGCTGGAGACCTGCACTGTGACCGGAAAAGGTGCCTAAACTGATAGAAATTAATGCCCTTTACATGAGATACATTTAGTACATTACAGTTAGCCATGAAAGGCTACCTGCATAAACACTTCTAACAGTTTATAGAACTCTGCCGACTCCTGTAAGCACTTAGCAGCAAACAAAACTTGCACAATTTTCATTGTCATGCAAGTAAAGTGACTTACCAGAGATAAACCATCTCTGAAGCAACAAATTCCAAACATGACACTTCATCGGGTCATGTTTTGAAGCCTACTACTATAACCCTTACAATGAAAGGGTTAAGCTTGGAAATAACTTTCTGGAATCTAGATTCCATATTATTACTTGAAATACAACCTTTGATTGGAACCAGTGAAAATATGAGGGAGAATTCAACTTTAAGCTGTAACAGTATAACAGAAATTAAGAAAAAATGTGAAGACCTGTAAGTGAAGCTGCAAAACTATGGTGATGAGATGACTGAGTACAACGGAGACATAAATAAAAGCCTGTTAAGGATGGTGAAGAGAATGTAAAGCTCAAAGAGTTTGACTGCCAGCAGTCATGGAATTAAAAAGGATCTAGAACAGTTGAGGCAGGTAAGCAGCTGTAGTCTACAGGTCTGAAAAAGAAAATGCGTAGAGCATTTCCGAAAAACTTGTGGAGACAGCAGAGCACTCCAGATGAAAGAGACCCTGCAAGGAGCAACAAAGACAGCATAAGAACAAACACCAATTTGGAAAAAAAATCATAATGAGGCATAAGGAAAAAACAAGGCTAGCTGCATTTTTGGCCAAGACCTCAGGGCTTAGCAGCTTCAGGAACCTAACAGATAAGGGTGATTGTGATAAATCATAAGAAGTTCTGCCACTGAACTTTGGCGCTCCAGATCATGATATGACAATTGGTCGTTAAATTCAGTAAAAGTACACATACATTTAGGATACTTGCTGGTGTTTTTATTTTGAAATTATGAAAGAAGTTGTCATTTACCATGTTTCCCACATATTCTGTTCTATTATCCTAAGTAATTTTGACCTAGGACCAAACGCCACCTTCAAACTTCAGAGCTTGTCAAGACATCCAGACATGCTTCTGGAGAGCAGGAAATCTAAGACAGGGTAACCTACCTAGTAGCTTGTATGCCCCTTCTAATATGTACAAAGCATTTATAAAGTACCTGTTACTGCAGTAGGAAATATCATGTTTAGTTTTGTTTTTTTTTTTTTTTGAACAGCTACACCAGCTAGGGTGATTGTTTTTGCCTATACAAAACCAGCCTATATGCCTGACAGCACTCGAGCTTTCTAACATTTCAGAAAAGGTTTCACTAACTGATGTTAGTGAATCTAACATCTAATCTGTGGAGGTAGGTTCACTTTATGTCAAAAGACCACACAAGAACAAATATAAATAGGTTATACTGTCTATGCACACATATGAAAAAACAATTTTATTGTAACTTCATATGCAAAAGGTTTACTAAATTGGAAGGCAAGAGAGAGACGCCTGAGCAACATAAGGTAGAGCTCACTGTTTGCTCTTCTTCTTTGAAAGTAAATAAACCTATTTCCATTCTATTGCATCACTTAAATTTTCTCTGAAGAAACCAGCTTTGTTACTGAGAAGTTGTACTTGAATGATTGTTTTCAAGCAGTGGTTCCAAAAGGCACTAAAGCAAAACCAAAACATTAATTTTTCTTAGCTTTGAGTCTTCTTCTAAGATAGGCAGATGAGGTTGCAGAGATAATGAACAGTATGACTAAAGGAGGGATCACTTATAGCCTTGCTGTTTCATAGAACTGCTGACTAATATGCACCCATTGGTTATAGAAGTGTGTTTACTCCTATGAAACTGTTAAAACTATTCCGAAAGTGTTAATGAAAGGTCCATGAAAGGTCACAGTTGGACCTAGAACAGTTTATTAGTCAAGGCTGAGCTACTGAACAAAGTCGCAGATGTTATGTTTATGCACCTGCTTCAGAGATTAAAGCTGATAGTTTAGCTTGTTTTTCCACAGTTCAATTATACGAAGTAACTAAGGTTTTTTTTTATTATTATTATTTGGATCTGTTACCAAGGCTGTCTAATGCCATAAACGTAATCTAAAAAGGCCAAGTGGAGATTAATCTCACAATTTGTTAAACAAGTTAGGGAGTGCAATGATCTATTAAAAGGAAAAGGTAGGCAAAAATGCCTGTGGCTCAAATGGGCAGTTGACAATGTTGTACAGAATGCTTCACTTCCAAACAGTGATGAGACATTACTGGGTGCTCTCACACCCAGCTAGGACTTTAAAGCACTTCACAGAACCAAAATCTTTTTTCAACCATCCACCAGTTCATATATAATTAAAATCAGCTTTAAAAAATATTATTTTTTTCTCAATTAGAAAGGCCAGTGTTCAAGTACGTAAATATAGCAAAAGTACTCTGGCAGCCTATGCTAGAGAAAAAGATCCTACCATATGCTGGATAAAGCTCCTACCATTTTTTAAGAATTACTGTTTTCAAGAGAGCACTAAGGAAAGAAGGGTAGAAATCAGAAGAGCTATGCAGTGTGATTCAGCAATAACATCATTAGCTTGAGGGAGTTCAACAGTTCCAAAGTTTTGCTGTACCAGAAGAACAGATCACCAAACATAAAGCTAAAGGGCTGCTACTACCAGACAAGACTAGTTTCAATGTTAAAATGGTCACTCACTCAGGAAGTAGCCAAAAATTCAGTAAGCAAAGCAGTCTCCCACAGCTGTGATGAATCCCTAACTGATTACTGTTGTCAGTTTCCTTCTAGTTCTCGCCAAGCTCTCCAAGCCTCAAACACTATGACAACAAAGCAACTGGTGGGCTTCTGCTGAGAGCAGGGATCTCCCAAGTGGAGTGTGCACACCTCAGAGTATGCCAGCCAACTCACCAGGGCTGCAGGAATAACATACCTTTTGGACTGTTAATACATAAAACTTTTCTTAGTACAGTGGTCATTCCACATTTATTTAATTCTTTTTTTCATTTGTGTTTTTGTGCATATTTTATGAGGCACATAATATGTTAGAACAGGAGTACATCAATGTTTAGCTTACAAAAAATACATGTGAAATGCATGCTCAAAAATCTTTCTACAGAGAGGGGTGCATGAACAGAAATGGTTTGGCAGTGGCTGCTTTAGAGCATCCATGAGAGATTTTCTGTAGTACTTCTGGCAATTTCTTTCAATGTTGTTTTTGTGCCAGTGACTAGATAGACATTGAAAGAGAATGCAAACTCTGTTTATCCAGTTCTTGCAGGAAAGAAGGTAATCTTAAGAAAAAAATTACCTCAGACAGCTTCTCATCAATTTTTTGACTGAATTTTTTTCTGTTTCAGCACAGAAAGAGACTCAGTAGCCTAGATGCTATTCTCATTACATGAAGCTTTAAAACATGCAGTGAGTTAAGTGGCACCTATTCAGCAAGAATAGTTCCAAAGTATCCTTGGCAGCAAGTAAATTGTTCCCAGCTACAATCTGTGCAACATATTCATTTTAGTTCAACTAGAAGATTGAGATATAGGTCAGCCCTCACCCCGAATAAAAATCTTTTTTCCAGTGTCCTTTACAATTGCTGGCTAACTAGTTACAGAACTTACTCTCCAGCAGTTCCTCAGTAGGAACTGAGATTCCCAACCAGCCCACAAGGCAAAGAGCTTAGGGAATATTTTTCAATTAGGTAAGTAAAAACAGAAAGGTCAGGGGAAAACACTGACTAGTGAATAGGCAGAATAGGTTGAAGCTCCCTACAGGAATATGAATGTGCTCATTTGTCCCACCCATCAGTGGGACAGCATAAAAACATCTGCCTATTGCTGAAGTTAGCCATGGAACGCGTAGGAGAGTCAGAGGAAGCATCACTTCCTCTCTTCACGAAGAATGAGAACAATTTTACCTCTTAGTCTGTAAACAAAAGGAAACAATCCCATGAATCAAATAATACCGCAATCAAAAAAAAAAAAAAGGATTTTTTCAGTGTTCTTAATGAGTGATCAGCATGGGAAGGCCATCACTCCTGCCAATGACCAGAAGACAGCCAGTTTCATTAGGAAAACACACATATGCTTAACATTTTAGCTGCTTTTGCCAGTGCTTCTCAATATCTTTCCCCAGTCCCAATTTTAAATGCCTTCATAATCTTCATAATCTGCAGCAATATCATATGTTTAAAAAAATATAGTGCCCCTTCCCTTAGGCTTGAATTTTCTTGTATTCAAGTTTTCAATAAATTGATTTAAACAAAGTTTATGACAAGAGAGTGATATTTAAAATATTCACTAAAAACAAAACAAAACAAAAAAAAACCAAAAAAAAACCAAAAAAAAACCAAAAAAAAACCAAAAAAAACCAAACCTCATTAAAAACTCTTCCTAAAGTAAGCAAATGTCATACTTGGACCATTTTTACTCATTCTTCTTAAAACCCCTCCCACTATACTCACATCCCAGATGACTCTTTCCAGACCAGACATTAGAAACAATTAAAAATTCAAGGAAGCACTTAAGACACAATCCCAAGACTTATACAAGTCTCTAATACAGAGAGTCATACTGTTACTGTGGGAAATCAAAGCATGAAATGAGGACAACTTTCAGAATTATTCTTGTCAAAAATTGGAGCAAGAAATGTATTCCTCTCACAGCTTTCTGCCAAATGATGGACTCTGAACACCCTCTCCTAATTAATTGTGGATATCAATGAACAGTTTGACATCACAGTAGCAATTTTAGTTTGTAAACAGCTCCTAAGCCTACATTCATGTACTGTGCTTTCTATGGCTTATTAATTGTATTACTTCAATTGAATCTAAACATTTTGTTTATACAGGCTGAATTAAACTATCAGAACTTCACGCTCACAAAACAACTTCGTGATAGTGGATTAACAGGCAAAACAGGAGAGTTGCATGGTAGTACAGCCACTGATGCACACTTGACTAGCCCTTATCACCGTACACAACAGATGGTTCATCTGACATTCACAGCCCCATCTCACCTTAGCTTTTTTCTTCAAATACACTATAAATGAGAGCATATAGTTCAAAAGTTTGGCTACATCTCTGGTTTCACAGAACTTGTGTGCATTCTTTCTGTAACTTCAAAAGTACCCGCCTGGCTTATAAAGTGACCTACAAAGCTCACATAATCCGGTAATATTACTTTAAAGTTCAACTTCCTACTGCATACCGGAAAATGAACCCCAAACTACTGACTTACCTCCAGCGAAAACGTTAAGTTACTTTCCTGAAACTGTAAAAGCAAATCCCCAGTAGCACCGCATATGGCTGTCGTTACGGCAGCGGCTTCTGGCTTTATAAATAAATGCACTGCACATCCCCCCCACCAGCCCATGGTGGAAAGAAGGGTGTGGGAGGTAGAAACCCCAGCAAAGGAAGTAGATGACAACACATGAGAATCAGACAAAACCCGAGCTGCATAACAACAAAACAGGGATGGGAAAAAAATATTATGGGGACATAAAAAAGGACGCATAAATGTTTTCTACGTATCGAGGTGAGAAAACCGTTCTGATAAGGCTGAAATCAGCATTATCAGCGCCTCGGGGAGAAAATGCGTTCTAGGGAGAAAAAACGCCTCACTTCGCTTTTAAGCAGTGCAAGCACTACAAAGTGGGCTGCTAACGAGCTGCTTAAAGGCAGGTACCGCACTGAGCAATGCGTCTACCCCTACCAGGCCTACGGAGCAGCGCCGGTGAGGCGGAGCTCAAGCCAGCACGGTCCCGCCACCCACGGGCACCCAGCTGACAGGAGCCCCGCTCCCCGCTCCGCTCCGCCGCCTCAGCGCCCCGCCGAGGTCGGCGCTGCCCCCACGCACCCCAAAGCCCCGACGAGAGCACCGGGTCACCTCCCCCGCTATCGCCGCCTCCGCGCCCCGGTGCAGGCGTGAGGACCCGCACGGATACCTCTGCGCCGCCCTCCCCCGCCGCAGGCCCCGGGGGGCAATGCCGCCGCAGCGCTCGGGCCCAGGGGGGCGTAGGGAGGCGGAGCCGCGGCACTCACCGGCCGCGGGAAGCGCTCCAACCGCGGGCAGCACTCCGGCCGACAGCGCGGCCAGGCACAGCGCCAGGGTCACCCAGCGCGCCCGCCGCCCCATCCCGCTGGGCTCTGAGGGGCCGCGCCGAGCGCCCCCGACTCCGGCTCTCTCGCCCCGCCCACCGCGCCGCCGCCACCAATCAGCTGCCGCGCTGACGGCCGACTACGGGCCGCTGGCAGCAGCACACGCAAGCTCGGGGAACGGCTGGCTCTACATGGCCCGCTCCCATTGGCTCGGCGGAGGCCCGGCTCGCCCGCCACGCCCTCCCGTTAGCAAATAGCGCCGCACGTGTCTCAGCGAGGGCCGTTGCGCGAGAGATTCCTTCCGAAACGGCCCCTTCCATTGGCTCGTGCGCCTTTCCTACAGCACCCACAAGTCCTTGCGAGGGCCGCGGCGCCGCCTGGGAGCGTGTGCCCGCGGCGGGGCAGGGACTACGACACCCACAAGTCCCCGCGCCGAGCGGCGCAGGGCGCGAGCGCGGCGTCGCCGCCCGGAACCCCGCCCATTCCACACCGCGGAATTCCGGGGCGGGGCATGCGCGTCGTTGACTGGGAATGTGGAAGCGGCAGTAAATTAAGTGTCTGCCTAAGCCAGCACCGATGGAGTATGTGAAACGTAAAGAGTTTTAGTGCAACTCTGGGACGCAACTCTTCGGCTCTCATAGGAATTGCATCTTTCTGTCAGTTAGAAAGCGAACGAGGAGGGGAACTAGGAACCCAGCCTTTAATGGACTGAAACGTGCCTGGGTGGTAAATGTCACCGCGTCACGGGACTGTCCTGTTACACGGTGCTGTGCTGAATTATAAAGTGGGTTTTTCCCACTCTGTCTCAGTAGTGTCAAGCCGCCTGAGCCTTGCAGCGCTACACTTGGGATCTCTGCAGGGTGAGAGTGGCCACCAGCGCCTGTTTTTCCCATGGGACACAGTGGCAGAAGCTGTCCCACCCAGGGCTGGCTGAGGGATTTTCTGCCTGCTACAGCAGGGTCTGCAGGCAACGGAATGCCTGCACTGCTCCAGACAGGAGGTGTCTAAAGACCGTGTAAGCGCCTTGGACAGAACTAATGAATGGTTCTGATTCTAAGTAGCACAATACTGAAGTACCACGCATTTTTCTAGCTGCACTACAGCTAAACAGCACACATGGCTAAACAGTTCGGCAGAACAAAGCTGAATAGGTGTGGGAGTGCCATTTTGGAATGGGTCTGGAGGGGTTTCACCGGGGCGCTACTCTGTGCTCAGATCAGCCCTAAGTTTAACCTATATTTTGGTAAACGTCAATGTCACCCCCTGGAGCGGAGGAGGGGAGCCCACCCGTCTGGGGAGTGGCGTGAGCCCCCTGCGAGTGGCAGTGACAGCGCTCAGGGGAGCTGGGAGGACCAGCCCTGGGAGGCAGCATGAAAGGCCATGGGGTGACCTGAGGCCTCGGCAGTACTGCTGGAGATGGCTCTGGCCTGCCCTGAAGGCGTGAGGGCAGGGGTGGGTGGGGCAGGTTTGGGTAGTGTGTTGATGTGGCCTGATTTTTTTGGTAGCAGGGGAGAGCCCCAGGGGTAGCTCCTGTGGGAAGCTGCTAGAAGCTTCCACCATGACCGACAGAGCCAATCTCTGATGGGTCTAAAGATGGACATGCTGCTGGCCCAATTAGAGAGGTTGGTAACGCCTTTGTGATGACATATTTGAGAAGATCAAAATGGTGCACGTGCAGTTTTTTTCCAGGGGTGGCGAGGCGCTGCCACCAGGGCCATCCCTGGCGCAGCGTGCAGCAATGCGCTGCTGTGGCCGCTGCCACTCGGTGCGGCTCACAGCAAAGCTTGTCTGCCTGGCCGCCCCTGGCCAGCCGTGCTGCAGCCAAAAGGGCAGGGGCGGCAGTGGTGGCTTCCCCTTCCCGGTGCCCTGTGTGAGGGGAGGCGTTAAACAGGCGGCTGCCACTGCTCGCTTGGCGGCGGTGGGGCCGCGTGGCTGGCAGTGAAAACGTGGCAAGAGAGACTCTGACTCGGAACCTAACAAGATCGACCTCTCAGTGCTGCGGGATCCTGCAGGAATCTTTAGTTGTTCACAGTGGTACCTACAAGCAGTAGTGTTTTCATCTAGTCAGAGATGAGGAAGAAGTGAGGACGTGTGAAGGAAAATAACATGGCAACACCAAGGTCACTGGAAAAAGACGAGGGGGAGGAGGTGCTTCAAGTATCGGAGCCGAGATTCCTCTGCAAGCCATGGAGAGCACTATGGTAAAACAAACTGTCTCCCTGTAATGCATTAAGTCCATGGGGGATGCAGAGATTCACTCGCAGCCCGTGGGAAAAGTCGGATCATGTCAGAAGTGGGTGGATGCCAGAGAAAGGTCTGATTCACTGGAAGAACAAAATAGGGAGAGAAGGCTCCTGCTTCCAGACATAGAGAGAGAGGGCCCTTGCTTCCAAACGGGAGTAGCCTATCCTCAGAGGACTGCACCCTGCAGATGTGTGACCCACACCACAACAGTTTTGGGCTGAATGTTTACCTGTGGGAGGGACCCTATGACATAACAGAAGAAAGATTCCTCTCCTTGAGTGAACAGAAGAAGATCTTGAGTGATGATCTGATGAAAAGCCCCATGCCCTATCTCCCTGCACTGCTGATAAAAAAGAGGAAGGGACTGAGGAGGGAAAATAGATGTTTTACAGACTTGTTTTACTTCTCATTATCCTCCTCCAACTCTGTTAATAATAAATTTACCTTGTACCTTTAAATTTGAACCTGTTTTGCACTTAGAGTGTTTTTCTCTCAGTCCTTATCTCAACTCATGAACACTTCATTAATTTTTTTCCCCTTTCCTCTGCCCAACTATAGCAGAAGAGGGTGAACAAACAACTTTTGTAAGTGCCTGGCATTTGGCCAATATCAAACCAGAACAGGTGGCCATGGTGGGGGGCTACAGGGCTGTGAGAAGCTGCCAGAAGCTTCCCCCATGTCTGATAGAGCCAATGGCAGCTGGCTCCAAGACAGACTGTTGCATCCCGGAGTTTGGGTTTAGATTAGGGTTTCTAATTTATGTTAAAATAAGTCAAGTTCTGTAATCCCGTGTTTCCCCCGCGTTGTTCCCGCCCGCGGTTTCTGCCCCCATGTTGCCTGCTGCCGGCTCTTACCCCTGTGCCGCTCCTGTAACCACCCTGCCGTCCGGCCCTGGGAAACCCCGTGCTGGCCACACGATCCCGCTCAGCCCGCTCTGGCTCGGTGCCCGCCCCTGCGGGGTTCTCTGGTTGGTCGCTGTTGCTGGCGTCACCGCCACGGCAGCCGCCCCTATTGGGCGGCAGGCCGTGGATCCTCTCGCCCCGCCCCTCCATAAAGCCCTATCCCGCCGGCAGTCAGACGCCATTTTCTCCCATGCGAGTGCCGGGAGCGGTCGCGTCTTTCCATCGAACCGCGCCACGTGACCAATAAACCGTTCCTGCCAAGCACGGAGTAAATGGACAAATTCCTTCCTCTTTGCCGGGTCCCTAGCGCACGGTAACAGCGGTTGGCCGGCCCACGCGCCCAAGACACGGAGCCGTGTCCGGGAACCCGCGGCAGCAAACCCCGGCAGCACGTGGAAGCTACGCCACAGCCGGGCTCCCAAGAGCCGCGTGCGGCCGGGGAGAGCAAAAACCCACGCCGCAACAGACCTGTCACTGGCCAAGGCTGAGCCCATCACTGACAGTGGTGGCACCTCTAGGGAAGGGGGAAAAATTACTGCACAGTGGCAATGGCTTGGACTGAACAGAATATGTGAGAGAAAAAGCTCTGTAAACACCAAGGTCAGCAGAGAAGGAGGGGAGGATGTGCTCCAGGTGTGGGAGGTGAGATTCTCCTGCAGTCCATGGAGGGTGGTGAAGACCATAGTGGGGTAGCTATGTCCCTTCAGCCCATGGAAGTTGATGGAGGAGCAGAGATCCCACGCCGGGGCAGGTGATGCCTGGATGAGTCTCTGACCCCGTGGGAAGTCCGTGCTGGAGCAGGCTTCTGGCAGGGCCTGGGGCCCTGTGGAGAGAGCAGCCCACGTTGGAGCAGGGTTACTGCTGGGACTTGTGACCCTGTGGAGGATCCACATTGGAACAGGCTGTGCCTGAAGGACTGACTGTACTCTGTGGAAGGTATCCACACTGAGACAGTTTGTGAAGAACTGCAGCTTATGGGAAGGAGTCACGTTGGAGAAGTTTGTGGGGGACTGTCTCCCATGTGACGGAGCCCATGCTGTAGCAGCAGTAGTGTGAGGACTCCTTCCCCTGAGGAGGAAGGAACAGCAGAAAGTGATGAACTCACTATAAGCCCCTTTCCCTGTCCCACTGCACCGCTAGGAGGGAGAGGTAGAGTGTGAGTAAATCCTTCGTCCCAGGAAGAAGGATGGGGTGGGGGAAAATATGTCTTTAAGATTTGGTTTTACTTCTCATTACCCTACTCTGATTAGATTCATAATTAATTTTCTCAAGTCAAGTCTGTTTTGCTCAGACAGTCTGACAGTAATTGGTGAGTGATCTCTCTATGTGCTCATTTTGACCCTCAGCCCTTTCCTTATATTTTCTCTCCTCTGTCCAGCTGAGGAGGGGAGTGATAGAGTAGCTTTGGTGGTCACTTGGTGATGAGCAAGGGTCAACCCATCACAGGTGCCCAGAGCCCTTATGGACTCCCAGCCCATGAGTTGTTCAAGACTTCATTGAAAAAATCTGTCCTCAACTTGACCCAGTCAGCCTTCCTGCAAGCAGAGGTTGAACTAGATGACCTCTGGATGTCACTTCTAACCAAATTTATTCTACATCTAAAGCTCTGTGTTGGGGGTTAAGTGAACTGGAGGAGCAAGATGAAAAATTCAATGGGGGAAACAGATTTTTTTTCTGAATTAATTAACAGCCTCCCAAACAAACAAACAACAACAACAACAAAAAATTAGATAATATTGCCGACTGAGTTAGTTCTGATTAATTTAGTTTATTCTGTACTCTAAGGTTCTGGTAAATGTATTGCTGCCTTTCCATTTATGTGTGCAGCAGCCATAAAATTCCCATTAATTTTCTTATTCCATTTTGCATTTTCTTCTCTGAAGCTTTGAATGGAGTCTTAGGTATTTTTGCAGTTCTTCCTCTCTATTCTGTGCCAAAATGTGGTCTCTTTTGCAGCAGTCTAAGTGACCAGACAAATGGTAAGGGCCCAAATTGAATCCTTTGCATTTTAGGTACTCTTAGGTATGTTTTCTCAAACTATTATCTGATCTAAATTTTCAAGAGATTTTTTAATTTGACCTATTAAGTACTGCCTAGCTTGTGTGGCATGATGTAATACTGGATTTTCTCTAGTTGGGAGAATGCAAGTGCAGGAGTAAAGTTAGGAATACTTCAGTGATATGTATTCTTTATGATTATTTTTCATATTCTCTCTGACTTGTCATCTGTCTATGTAGTTTGATCATACAACTATCTGTGTTGTACCAACATTACTTTTTACTTTGATTGCAGAAAATTTCTTGTATTTTTTGTAATGAAAAATGGCACAAGTGGGAGAGGTATGAAGCTTGGTAGATTTTGAAGAGCAATTTCCCAACAGTTCTCTTTGCAGAATGTTCTCATAAAGTTTTTCAGCTTGCTTCAGAAAAACTTAAAGGAGAAAGGTTCAGACACCTCTCAGGGAAGATTTCTGTCCTAAAATACATTGGCTTTGTGACAGATGTTTCTGGCAAAAAAATGTTTTGTTTTTTAAATTAGTGTACAAAATATATAGTTTTAGGCAGATTAATTTTCATAGCTTTTTAATGATTAAAAAAAATTACTATGTCTTTTTTAAAGCTTTTGCACACTAGTTTCTGAGAAAACAGTTACAAGGAGCACAATA
Source organism: Vidua macroura (assembly GCF_024509145.1). Lineage (NCBI taxonomy): Eukaryota > Metazoa > Chordata > Aves > Passeriformes > Viduidae > Vidua > Vidua macroura. Next base: position 20,091,647 of record NC_071576.1, on the reverse strand, counting down.
TTTCTATATCTCCATTGTTCATGGCAGTTGGAGGGTTACGATTCTAGCAAGGCCTATATGCAAAGTAAGAGACACAATACAGGTGTTATTTAAGCAGCCTAAGGGAGAAAAGATGAAAATTTCCATGGTTCATATCACAAATCAAGTGCCCAGTCACAGGGAATGAGGGAGAGAGAAGCAGTGATGAAGAGAGGAAAGAAGACTCTTCCAGTATATGTTAGAAAAGAGGTTGTTGCCAAGGCTTTTGTGAAGGCACCAGTCAAGAGGAACAAGAAGGATGTAGCTTGAAGAGCTGTCACCCAGTCTAGACCAGTAACAAGTTGTAGGGGTTAGGCAACACTGTGAGCTACCTCCATTCGCATAAACAGAAATGCAGATAGCCCAGGCCTGTTTCTCCTCTCCAAGTGGTAAGAGTTGAAGCTCATTAATGAAAACATCAGCCCTTGCTTTCTAGCATCCCAAATATACCAGCATTCACAGATCTCTGTAATACCAGTGTGGGCTCTAATATCCATGCCGAGGCTCATGGTCCTCGCCCTTATTTGGGGCCTCCCCTGCTTATCAGAAGAGTCCGGCACGATCTTCAGTACAGAAAGATGCACACACTCATGCACTGTTCTCACAAGCATGCTTTCTCAGACATTAGATCTCCCACTGGATAGTGATCCAATGTCCATGCACTCACACTGTGTCCCTTACATAGCTGCTGATGCAGAGCTGGAGTCTTTCCACATCTTCTATTTCATGGCTACTCCAGCTTAAGATTGGCTAGCAAAGTATATGTATGTGTACATGTGGATGTGCACACACACATATGCATGCACAGTTAAATTCCCTACGGAAAAATAAACAGTCTGGTGTCTCCAACTGCTGGCACTTAAACCAGTGCCACAGTCCCTGCTCCAGTTGCTGCCATTTACACCCCACCAATACACACCCTATTCCCAGAGGGGAATGATCCCTTCCCCTGTTGCTGGCACTCAGATCTCAATTGTATTCCAGTCTTTCTGTTGTCACCTGGATCTACAACCTGGGGACTCATGGTGTGTTCTCTAGCTGCTGGCAATTGGACATTGTAGCACTCATGTAGGATAGAGTGAGGTTACAAAGGCAAAGTCAGTAATATAATTTATTAAGAAGAAAGGATACGCTGTGTTGATTGTGTGTTGATCATGTGCTGATCACACGTTGATCATGTGGCTCAGACAAGTATCCTATGTTTGTTTCTCTGCTATCCATCCATATCTCTAACTTTCCTTACATTTTTCACTTCCCATAAAGAATCTATAATTTTTACATAACCCCCACAAGTTCTTTTTACTTTTCCATGGTTTTAGTACACTCTCACGAAGACTTTCAAATATACCATCATAGTCATGAAGTCTTGATTTCTTCTCTGTTCCCTCCTCTGCTCCTCCCTCCCTCTTGCCTCTGCCTATAGCTATGTAGTTCCTTCTAACAGCCCATCAATCAGCGACTGAAAAGTTCTGGTCTTTGTCTACCTTATTACCTGCTCATTAAGGTTTGTGTATTCCTTTCCTTTATTGCTTTATTGTTTCCCTTGTTACTTCTATTACACTGAATGGTACTTAACTAGAAAGCTTAATGAACCAGATGCTCTTTACAGTCTATGTACTCGTACAGTGGCATAGAGGAAAAATACTCTTGTTTATTTAAGGTCCTGGAATCATGCTGCTTTTTGCATTGGTTCTGGTTTTACCTCTCTTATTGAATTACTGCTATCACTTGCTTTTTTTTTCTGTTCATTTTCTCAAGGGAAGAGCTCCAGTTATCTTCAATGGGATTTACTATAGGATTTAACGAAACCTGAGTATTACATTGATGCTGACCACAATTGTAATGTTAGAGTCCCAAAGGCATGACTGAGTTGTTTATATAGATTTCTTCTGTGTACAAATTGTGCTGAGAGCTTCAGCTCGGTGCCTAGTGTGGGAACCCTCCAGCAAGAACAGTTGGTGTGCTTACACTAAAAATAATGTTATCCAGTTGTCTGTGTGCTCGAGGTCCTGTCTTTAGATGACAATGAATAGCAAGCACAAATGAGTTTGCAGATGTTACAGGAAAACAAATGCTAGCCTGCTCTAGAGATATAGTGACATCAGACTGACCTGTGTTCAAATCTGGTGAAAACACAGTATTTATAATTAAAAAAAACATTTAGATTATTGCTTTAAGACTGTGTAAAATCTGTAGAATTGTATTCTAGCCCCTAATTTTCAGAAACTGAACAAAATAAAGAAGAAAGTCTAACTGTTAAGTGTCTATAATTGGAAATCGCAAATGATGGTCTGTTGCCTTTGTGTACTACAGAACAGAATTTTTAGTATTGGAAGGGCCCTCTGGAGATCATCTAGCCCAACCCACCTGCCAAGGCAGGGTCACCTAGAACAGGTAACACAGGAATTTGTCCAGGTGGGTTTTGGGTATCTCCAGAAAGGGAGACTTGACAACCTCTCTGGGCTGTGCCATTGCTCTGCCACCCTCACTGTAAAGTTCTTCCTCACGTTGAGGTGGAACTTCTTGTGTTTTTAATTTATGGCTATTGCTCCCTGTCCTGTCACTGGGCACCACTGAAAAGACCTCTTGACCATGTTTGAGATATTAATATGCATTGATGACGCATTGCCCTGCCCCACCCCTCCTCATCCCGCTGCCTCCTCACCTCACCTCTGCCTCCGCCTCTGTCTCTCTCTTCCAGGCCCAGTTCCCACAGTTTCTCCTCACAGGGGAGATGCCCCAGACCCTCATCATCTTTGTGGCCCCTGCTGGACCCTCTCCAGTAGCTCCTTGTCTTTCTTGTACTGAGGAGCCCAGAATGGCCCATGGCACGCTGGATGTGGTCTCACCACGGCTGACTAGACGGGGAGGATCAGCTCCCTTCACCTGCTGGCCACAATCTTCCCAATGCATTCCAGGATATCATTGGCCTTTCTGGCTGCAAGGGCACTGCTGGCTCATGGTCAGCTTGTCATCCCTCAGGACTCTCAGGTCCTTCCCAGCAGAGCTGCTCTCTAGTATGATTGCCCCCAGATTGTGCTGGTGTTTGGGGTTCTTCCTCCCCAGGTGCAGGACCCTGCACTTTGCCTTGTTGGACACCATTAGGTTTCTTTCCACCCAATTCTCCAGCCTTTCAAGGTCTTGTTGAATGGCAGAACAGCCTTCAGGATCAGCCACTCCTCCCAGTTTTAAATCATCAGCAAACTTGCCGAGGGTATATTCTATCCCTTTGTCCAGGCTATTGATAAACAAATTGAAATATGCACATAAATGTGAATTTTTGTGTATGAGTGTATTTTTCACATGATTTTGAGAGAAGTGTCTTATGAGTTGCAGTGCAGATGAAATTAAATCTAATGCCGCCTGCAAGCTAAAATTTTCATATATGTTGCACTTCAGTTGCAGTTATGGATTTAGCAGTGTCAGTTATTTTAGTGACAATTTCTAGAGTAGCCTGAATTACTTAAAAGTAAGAAAACCTCAATGGGGCTGAAAGCTTTCAAGGGAAAATAGGACAAGATAACAAGTACAGCATGGAAATTGTTCATGGGTAAGTGGGATCTGGTTTTGATGTTTTTCTTCCCAGCTTGTGAGGCCTTTTCTTGAAAGTTTTTGTGCAGACTGCAGGCTCAAGACCAAAGCCAGAGCTCTGCTCAGTGATCAGGCAAGAAGCAGGATATTTATTACAGTAATAGGGCTGAGTATTAACTGGGAAACATCTCTAGAGCTGGGAGATGTAATTCTGGGAGGTACACAATGCCAGATGAATAAAAGTGCATTTCTGAAAACATAATATTTTGCTATATTAACTACCCCCTAGCTTTCTGTGAACTCTCAGGTATCTAATTTGTGTTTACAGTATGCCAGCACTGTTATTTCTTGAGCTTTTTCAGAGTTAGCTCTTAAATATGGATAGTTAGGATTCTCTGCTTAAAAAATTTGAATCATTCAGGTAGAAAAAACAGAAAACAATCACAAGGTTTAAACTATCAATCATAAATAAACAATCTTGGCATTCATGCAGTGTTATTTATTCAGAAAAATGGTTCAACAAATACTTTCAAATAATGAACATGCTTGGGGGATTTTTTTAGACTATTTGGGAACAGAGAATGGTAAGAATTATTAATTGTATGTATTTAGAAACATATGTAGAAATAATTTACGTGTAAAATAACCTAATATTTGATATTAGAATATTCAGAATAGATATCAGCAAGATTCTTTGAAGCACATCATCAGAGAACTAACTCAGGGTATAAAAAAATGGGACTAGTAGAAAAACAGGACTGAAATGTATGAGTTGGGTTCTGCTCCTCAGGAATGGAACAGCACCTTGCCACCAAATGATATTGTCAAACTGATTCACACAAAGTTTCCACTGCTATCGGTTTCATTGTGTTTCTCATGTCCAGCCCCTGATGCACTAACAATGGTCAAGTGATCAGATGTCTAGAGAGAGAATAATGGATAAGTATCAAACCTATTTTATTTTGAAAATATTTGCTTTGATGAAAAAGCTGTTTCCTCTAATGCTTTAGCTGCTTCTGTTTATGGTTTAACTGTAACTAAAAGTGTAAGCTACAAAGTGAGATGGCTGTAAGAATGTCGTAAGAATGTAAGAAAATTCTGTAAGAATTGCTGGGAAATAAATTGGAATTTTTCTTATTGCTATGTGTCTCAAATTTTGCACCTTGTTAAAGGACACACAGGTGTCACAGATGGCTTCAGAGTTATGTTGCTCAGGTTAAGGTGCTGCCAGTCAGATGTGATTTAAGGCAGGTTATTCATCTACTGCACCAGGAGTCTGAGCTTTCCAATGGATTGCTCAGGGCAAGCATCCGTCAGTTCACGCCGTGGAAGGACAGATGATTCTCACTTTGGGAAGGAGTACAAACTGCACTTCAGATTTTTTTTCCTCTGGTGTGACTGTGAGTTTTAAATGTTTGGCACATTAGTCTTTTTTGACTTCTTAACATTCCCTCAGGACATTGGTGACCAGCTTCTGTTGTGATCTTGGCTTTTGTCTGCTTAGCTGATCTGTAAGCCACAGCATACGAACAGTTCTGATGGAGCTCAGTGTTCATGTCGGAAACTTCAGTATTCTTGGCTATAAACTGACTGGATTAGAGATCCAACTATCCATTTGTTGTGCAGGAGGAGTTCAGGTTTAAGAATAATTTTGACTTGAGCAGAAATCTATCTGTACTACTGCTGCTGCCATACATATCACATTTGGTTTGGCAATTGGGCGTTGTTCCTCAGCAGTGCCCATTCTAAACACTGAAGTAAAATAACAATTTAAAGAAATATGCTTGCGATGTAGATTAGATTAGTTCTGAATATTCTGGGTGTTAAAAACAGGCGAATCGGAGCCAGAGTATGTTAAAAAGTCTGGGCCTGTTTATTAAAATCACAGACAACCGAGGACGAGGTCCCAAGGTAAGCCCAGGACCTCAGCGGCAAGTCAGAGAGTAACAAAACGCAACATGTAACTGTGCACAGGCACAGAGTGTTTCCTTGGATACAAAGTCCGCGGAAAGACCCCGGGTGGCCAGCACCCAGGGTTGTTAAAGTCTCTGGAGGCTGCTGATTGCTGCGTTCTTGATCCTTTCGTTGATTGGCTCTCTTTCTGGTCTTTTGGTTGGTTTATAAGATGGTGCATTCCTGGCCAATCATTCTTGAACTACGAGGCACCATTGGTTGGTCTATTTCTCCAATCGCAGGCTGAACTGATGATATCATTCTTCGATGCACCTGGCCTCCTCCCCCTGATTGGCAACTATGCACACCCACTTAACTAATAGTACATATTTAACTTTGTGACAACTATGCACACTCACTTAACCAACAGTACATATTTAACTTTGTAACTCATAACTATTCACTACATTAACAATTTAACAATTCATTATATTAACAATTTGTTACATTAATCGGTAATTACTTACAACTCATTTGACACAATTTACCCATTATTACCCCCGCCTACTAAAACAAGTTTATTTAGAACATGGGGGTCCTCTCTACTGTAGTTTCCTGCTGGGTACTGACTCAGATACCTCAAAGCTTCTGACAGTTGGACGCTGCAAACAGTATTTTAAGGTTATTGTTATACCATATATGTATATTAGATGTATGCATATCCATATGTTCCGTAGATACGCGTGCCTGCCATGCGTACCTTTGTCTGGGCACGTTTGTTTGTGACGTTCGTGACCTTGGCCTGCAGCGCGCGTTCCCCGCCCGCCGCCCGCGGTGCCCGCGGGAGCCGCCAGGTGTCGCTGCGGCGCCAGGCGGGGCCCGGGTGAGGCTGCGCGGGGCGCGGTGCGGGCCGCGCGGGTCGGGGATGGCCGGGCACAGGGAAGGAGGGCTCCGCAGGCACTCTCAGGGATTTCCCCGCCGCTTACACTTGCCAAGGGTCTCCTTTTGAGTGTCTGAAAACACTGCTGCGGTTCCAAGGGGCCACTGCTGCTGGCTGTCCCGAGGGACGGTGTACCCAGCTGCGTGCGAGGGCAACAAGCTCCAACTGACGCACAGAAGCTCCGTCGTGACACGAGGAAAAGGTCCTTGGGTGGGAGGGTGACTGAGCGCAGAACAGGCTAGCCAGGGCGGCCGCGGAACCGCCTATTCAAAAGCCGCCTGGACGCGATCCTGGCAGCCGGCTTTGCTGAACCTGCTTTAGCAAGGGCGTTGGACGACATGGTCTCCAAAGATCCCCTTCAACCCCATTCTGTCATTCCGTAAAAAAACAGGCAAAGCTTTTCTTGTTCAGAGTCCACTTTTTGAGAAGTCTTGCCTTAATCTCTCAAGACTTACATAACTCAGCTGTGAAATGGCATTAGTAATGCATCGCTTCTCTACTGAACTTGCTTGTGGAGTGATATTCTGGTATTTTAATAATAAAGCTATTTAAATCTCTGGGTAAACACCACAAAGAAAGCCAATGCAGGGCAAAATTGACTTCAGTACAGTAAATAGCGTGTGGCATCATTGTGCATAATCTGCCTCACCAAGTTGTAGAATAATAGCTGATTTCTTCATCATGAAAACAAGTGTTCAGAGACTTAAGATATTTTATGCTCTAAACATGTTCGAAGTATGTATATCCAAAACCATGAGGAAGAGTTTATGTTTTTTTTTGTTTTTGGTTTTTTTTTTTTTTTTTTTTTTTTTTTTAGTTCTTAGGATTTTGTTTGTTTGTTTTATCTAAAGGGGATGGACTAGGTAACTTTGTTTTCACTTTTGAATTTTAAGCTATTTATAACTCAAAGCAATTTCATTTTGAAATAGCTCACTTTTCTGATTTGAGATTGAAACCTGAACGATGTAGTTTTTCTATAACACATTCCAGATAACTGTGGCTAAGTTTTGCTGTCTGATTTAAAACTGGTCTTTCAGTATTGCTGGAGATGTAGCTGAAGCTTGACATTACAAGTGCATCCAGTTCCAGTTTCGTAATGATTAGTGGGGTTTTTTATTCCAAATTTTATGTCTTTGTTTCTTTCTGTTTATTGACTGCTGAAGTGAACCAGCGTATTGTGAGGGCAGAAATAAATCAGGATTTAATACTGTACTTGCTGATGAAAACTTGCTAGTGGAGAGTATTGGTAAAAGACACTGAGACTTTAAAGAGGATAAATAAAGTTAATATCAAGATAGCACTGTTATTTGATATATATTCTCTAGAATATTTTATTGTGTGGAATAGTAAAGTAGAGATAGTAGTATCTTCTTAGTGACTCAGGAGGAGAAGCAGTTCAAAGGTCAAAGTTTCTTTGTGCATGAGTATTACTATCACATAATTCATTTAAAGCAAAATGGGATTGGAGACAGCCCTAGATATTTAAGGCTGTATGGTGAAGTGGGTGTAACTACTGCTTTGCAAACATGTTCTACACCTTTCTGCATGTAATGGACTAGAGCCTTTTGAGTTTGTTTCCTCTACCATGCTGAAAATTTATGACTGAAAAGCAGTGTAGCCTGCTGATTCCTTGCTTTAAACGCAAAGTTCCCCAAAGTTCATGGAGAAACAATTAGGCTCCAGGATTTGTTAATGAACTGAGCCTTGACTTCATGCAGGGACCAAGAGTGACTTTTCTTCTTTGGTGTGACTGGCTGCCTATATGCACAACCACTATGATCCGGGCTCAGTACTATGAGCTAATGAGGAACTGCTTTAGATCAGAAACCTCTAGCCCTCCTTTCAATTGGACCTGCAGACCACAAAGCTATTAGCTTTATAGTCAGACACTAGGCAAACTACTGAACAGATATTAATTTCTTCCTAATGATATCCCTGGTCTTATCATATTGACCACAATTCCCAAAAATTAACTCCTGTAATTCTTAGCTTAGTCAATGCATAGGTTCCTAAACAATTGTCTTGACATTCAAAGATCCTGCATTCTTCAGTTCTCAGTGTGAATATAGTAATTTGAATATAGGAGACCTAATTTGAAAATGTCAGTTATGTCAATTACCCCATCTGTAAAATTAGAAATATTAATTAGGTTAAGATTAGTATATTTGAAAGAGACTTGTAATCCTTGAGTAATCTCTTGGAAATGTAATTATTCTAAAACCTCTCATGCATTAAAAATCTCTTTATAGTTTTAGAAAAGTAGGTGTTGCTGTCAAACATTTTTCTCCCTTCTTGCTAATGTGCTTATTTGTACTTTTGAATAAAAAAGAAATAAACAGACATTTTGACTCTGTTTATGTGACTTAAAAGTAATTGTATAATTTCTATTAGGACTGTTAAAAATATTAGTTTAAGATTAAATTAGAGAGACAGGTTTTCCAGGACAGAAAGCATCATGTTAGAAAGCACTGTGATGATTAGCATTGTGCCAGTGAAATCATGTGCCTTAGAGGTTTAGTAATGGGTTTAATCCTACAAGAACTTAATTATTTTGATGTTCTGAAGCAAACTTTGAAATCTGAATTGTTATGTGATGTGAATAGTGTCCTAGAAATGCATGGTATCACTTGTACCTAAAACCAAAGTGTGGTGAATGCTTTATGGGGTAGAATTGTATTATCCCAAAGAATCACAGTCTTCATGGAAAATGGTTGTATTTCCATTGAGGTGCATTGTGGGGAAAAATTCTTTTCTTTTCCATGGATTTCCTAAAATCCCAGAGCATGACCCCAAATGGTTTTATTTTTTGAAACATAAAAACTTCAACGCCTGCAGCTTATTGTGAATAAACAGAGTATGCATGTGAACTACAGTGAATGTATATAAAATTACCTGCCTGATATGTGATACCATCATGCCATAATTTTGGGAGCTGTATGAGGTCTACATTTAGAAAAGTAGCTTGCACTTACACTTGCCTTCTGAAAAGATAAATCTCAGATTTACAGAAGAAATGTTTTATGTCTATTCTGGTTAAGCTTTTATGAGATGCTATATCAGCAAACAAGAAATTGAATTTCAAAGGATAGAGAAAAGGAACAGAGCACATATAACAAAAACGACTCATTCTACCTGTCTTGTCTCTCAAACTGTCTACTAAATTCTCTTTTTCTCTGTGTGCTTTAAAGCAGAACTGCAGAAATAAGTAAAAAAAAAGACTAACCTTACAATAAAATCCTATGGTGACATGTTCTTCACATCCATTGTGAAGTGTACAGAAAGAGCAGGGGGTTTTATGCTATGTTTTGGGACAAATAACCCCAGACATGTAGATGTTGAGATGGAACTTTCAGAAGTTTTAGTTCTGTATAAAGGAATTTAGCATATGCAGCTAAGCTGGAGCAATAGAAATGCCAGTTGACTTGCCTGAGCAGTCACAGTGCTGTCATTGTGGGTGCTGAATCCTTAACTTCCCAGCACTTGCATTGATACAGACTAGAAGGAAATACTTGTCTGGATAAGTAGAAACAGCAAACATCTATAAAATAGCTTGGTCTTTGTGGACAGTTTGAATAGTAAAAGAGCTGCATTTGGAGACTAAATTGTTTTTTGTGAGTTGCTCTCCCAGCTTTGCTAGTAAATGATCTCATACATCAGTGTTCAGTGCTTTCTTAAATAAAACAAACCAGGCTGGCACTGTGCCGCTGCCTCACTTCCATTCACATGCCATTATGTTTATCACCAGCATACATTGTTCTCTCCACAGAAAATATACAAATGGGCAGTGCTTGACATTCTTTTGCTTTCCTTTTCCTTCTCTTAGTTTGCGTCAAGCTACCCATGCACTACAGAGATCACACTTTTTTCTTTTTAGTATAATTGAAAATGTCTTTTGCTTTTTTGGAAGAGTTGCATCAAGCAAATCAATTTTTCTACCCTCTTTTTTTTTTTTTTTCTTTAATAATCCTAATCAAGGCAGTAGTTTATTTTGTTTTTGCTTTTTATATGAATAGACAATTTAACAGGCTAATCATGAGACTGTGGGTAGAAACGTTTAAAGTAGTGTCTAATTTCCAGAAATGTCAGTGACATTACTGAGGTCACCTGAAGCAATCACTGTGCCCTATCATTGTCAAATCATGGAGTTCTTATGGTTTCACAGAGGTGAAAAGCTGAACAGTCAGAAGATAAGACTAACATCCAAGCAAAGATTGTGATCACATGATGGATCCAATAGCCCCATAGTGCTCATGGGCTGCAGGGGAGTGAGGGTTTATGTAGTTTGCAATGGCACCATGGACACTTACACTCCTCAATTTGAACAGGTGATGGCAATCGTGCAAATCTTGTGTGAATTCTTCATGTAATCTGCTTAGTCTAGTCATCAGCAGATGTCTGAGTGGTTTGGGCAGAGAGGTTGGGCTCATACTACATTGAAATAGTTCAGTTATGTGTAATACTCTTGTCTGTGTATTGGCTTGAATAGAAAACATGAAGCAGGCTTTATTTCATTGGGACTTCGGGGCATATAGTTGGGGAAGAATGTGCTTGTAAGTGCTTTGCAAGGTACGGGCCAATGAAAAATGTTTTTAAGGATTAGGAAGCGACTGTCAAAAATAGCTCTGTTAATTTAAGTCTTTTCATATATGTTTCTTATGCTGTCTTTCAAAACGGTAGCATACTAGTGAAAGTCTCAGAAATTAGGTGGTTAACTTCTCAGAGAATGATAGAGGAAAATTTGTTAAGGTTACATGGACTGTAATTTGTCAGGAGAATTAGACATTTTTTCCTTAATCTGTTCAGAATTTGTGATCTGTGGAGTACTGAATCCCAAGTGGATGGTGAAATGTATTAGGCTAGGGAATAGCCTCCCAAAGAGGAATGGAGAAGTTTGTCCATTGGGCTATTTACAGCTGCGTAGTGGAAACACTGGGGAGCTAAGCTTATTATTGTTCTTAAATGATGGATTAATCTGTGATTTAGACACAAGGAATCTGGCCCTAGGGGGTCACAGAAGGGGGTGAAGGGGAAGTAATACAGATTTTCTTTAATTTGATTGAAAATATACTATGTATTTTGTTGAGTCATTTATAAAAGCCTTCCCATTGTTCTTTTTAAGGCAGACCCTTGCTCACTGAAGAGTGGACTTTGTTGAGGCAATCTAATTTCATTTTTCATCAGGATGTTTGACTACATTGATAAGGGAATCAATAAAGAGGTCTCTTGTGTGTGTTGTTTGTGTGGTTATTAGAAAAATTACCTATTAGAAGCCTGGCATGTTCATATCACTAGCTAGGGAACAAGAATGCTCTACCACTGGTTGGGGGGAAGAGAAAGCTCAATGTGGACCATCAGTTTCCAAGTTTGAGACACTTGAAGGGCAGTTCTGGGCTCTCTTGGGTCTTATTCTGTATTTTCATGAGGGATCACAAAGTGTGCTACTCTTTCCCTTCTAATTTGTAAGTGAGGATGTAGAAGTTTTAGGGTGATATGGGTATTGAGCTCAACTAAAGCAGATTGTGATACTTGGTAAAAGTGTCCAGCCTTTATAAAAAGAACTAAAGCAAAAAAAAAAAAAAAAAAAAAAAAAGAAAAAAAAAAAAAAAAAAAAAAAAAAAAAAGTCAGTTTTGGGTGTTCTTCTGCCTTTGAGCTCACTGACTAGGAGCTAATTGCCTTTGATGCTTTAACTTTCTAGTTTTGTCATGTGATTTGGTATAGGCATTGATATTGTGCAACAGCATTTTCTTCTCCCATCCAGCCATTATTCCACTGTCTGGTGTGTCCTCTACAAAGGCAAAAAGGAATAATTCCTATCAGGATTATTTTGTCCATCATCTTGATGGATGTGCCAAACACTGGAAGCCCCGTGGGGAAGGGATTGTCAAATGCACAAACCCAAAGTGTGAATTAACTGTCCATAAAACAATTCAGGCAGAGTTTGTAAACAGCCCACAGGATTAACTAATGTTCACCATTTGAATAATTTGGTAGATCCTTACAATGCCAACATGCAAGATTAATTTACAGTGGATTTCCAAATAGGTACTTGTTCTATTGCTTTTTTTGTAAGCTGTGTGCATCTTCCTCTTTATCTGCTGGCATGGCAGGCCTGCACAGATTACAGGTGTATTCATCCTTGGCTGCTTTGGAGTAATGGCACAAGGGGAAGAGTGCTTGCCTTTGAAGATTGATTCCTGTCTCTGATTCCTTGGTCCAAAAAAGCAAAGCGGCATAACTACTTTAGGAAGATTTATGTCTTCCTCTGACACCTAGTAGTCAGTTTGCAGTCAATCTATCTGCTAGGTGCAGACAATTTGAGAGAGCAGTAAAATCTTATTTCTTAGTTGCTGGATATGAAAAGCTACACAACTTTTCAGAGTGGGATTAGAATTTCAGGTAACATGAATAACTCTCTATCAACTAGAGAGAGAGAATTGTATGATAAAAAGCAATCAACCAGTCCCCCAAAAGATTTTTATGGCAGAATGTATTGAAGACATCTGCTAAACGGGACAGTGCCAGCCCCCGGGCCATATGCTTCATGTCCCTGACATATGTGCAGCTAAGCACAACAGCACCGAACATATTGGGAGAGGTATGGATGCCTCTCCTCCATCTCCTCCCACTCCTCAGAGAAACAGAATGGAATAAACTTTTGCTGCATAAAAAACTGTATTAGAAATTCACCAAACCTTAGGCAATGATCTAATCAAGAGAAGGAGTCAGAACACCTCTGTGTCTGTTCAGCTCTGGCGGTCACTTTTTAACTACAGCTCAGAATCTACCTTTGTTTTCTGTTTGTGTTGGGAAAGATTAGGGTTGCAAGGTTTTCTGTCTCTCAACTCCCTGTACGTGCTTTAAAACCATGAGATGAAGAGTGTGTGGCAGGGGTGTTGGTGTCCAAGATGATGTATTTTCTGGTTCCCTTAACAGTGATTTCTTTCAGCTGTGTTTTTTGCAGGTGATAGTTCTATTTTTACATTGTACAACAGTTAAGAGTCTTTTAGGTTTGTGTATTTCCCTGTATCTTGTAAAAATAATAAAAAGTAATTGCCAACATGCAAAGTCAAGTGAAAAGCATTGAAGTAGCAGTTGTCTAAATGTTGCTTGCAGTGTCATTTTTTCAATGACACATTTTCAGTGTCATTGAAAAAAATTGATTTTTTTCAATGAAGTATGTTTTCTTCCATGTACTTTTTTACATAGGCAATCTTATTGTATGTTTTTTTCCCCAGTTCTTTCAGTGTAAAACTGATATAAGGACATTTTTGTCTAACTTGATGTGTACTTTATCTCTATTTTTAAGCAAGCTTGGAGGGTAAAGTGAATACCAAAATCTAACAGTAGTAAGAGGGCATTTTTAAGGATATTATGCAAGTATATTATGAATAAGGTATATTATGAATCAGCCTTCAGTTGATAGATGTAAATTGGGTCAAATTATCTGTTGCTAAACTGAAAGTAAAATTATAAATAGTGATGCAGAACAGCTAGAAATATTCAGCAGCTGTTTCTGCTCTGTTTTTCAACCCTCATATGATAGATAAGTATACGTTTATTCATTATAGTCAAAGTGCAATATGGGGAGCATTGGGTAAAAGCAAGTATGTTATGACCAGCAGTTCTGAAATCCTACTAGGTAAATAAATCTAGCATTTGTGTTTTGAGCCATTAATTAAATATTAAAGAGTGTTGGAGAGTGAAGAAGCTCCTTAAAAATGCAGGAGTGCCATTGTAATACAAATACTTAGGAGAATTGTAAGGAACTATCCACCACTCAACAGAAGAGCGACTTTCGCAGAAGTCTTGGCAGCAGAACAGAACAGTTTGGATGCCATCTACAAAAGGTTAGAGACGAAGAGCATATTATTGTCAGTCAAGATGGTTTTATGGAAACATGTTCTGTCAAACAAAACTGTCATCACTTGACAAGATCATAGATCTGGCTGATAAAGAGAGCATAATGAATATAGTATACTTGAATTTCTCAAAGGCATTTGTCTTATCACTCTAACATCTTGATGGGAGAAACCAGTGAAACTTGGCTCTAAGAGCTTATATATTAGATGGATTAAAATCTGGCTTCATGGCTGATCTAAGGAGTTGCTATTGGGAAGAAAACAGGGTGTCTGTTTTTGGACTAGGTATCTCAGGAATCCTGTTTGCTTTATATTATTCAGCATTTTAGCAGTGTTCTGAAATGTTATTTAAATTATTTAATAGAAAATAATGCTGTAATTATAATACTGCATTATTACAGTGTAATCTAAATTATTAAAACCATCACATTCTTTGCAGATAAATAAAACATAGTATGTGTAGGAGTAGAGAATACTGGCCATACCTATTCAAAGAAACTCCTGAAAGGGGGTAACTTAGAGCAGTAATTATGAAAGTGAGTACCTGTCATGATACAGGTTTTTACTGAAGTGATATTCAAAACGTTTCTGCTATGAACACTGAGACTCTTCTGAAAATCAGAATAGCAGGTAAAAAAATGTCATTCTACCTCTGCATGAAATACTGGTAAGAGTGCTACATTCTTATGTTCAGTTTAGAACTTTCTATCCAAAACCAACATAGCAACATTCAGAGGAACTTCAGAGAAGGGCATAAAAATGATCCTTAGCTGGAGATGGACTTAAAGACATAGATATATTTCTCTTCTTTCTCTGGAGTCTCAAAGTTGACTTAATATATACTAATGATTCCAGATGAGAACATGATGCCCTAGTAGGGAAAATTTTCAGTCTTCATTGCAATAACACAATGAAATAGATGAGTTTACTCCAAAAAAGATGCAGTATTTAAGTGAAGGTTGTTTCAAGCAGTTCACTAGGGAATGTGGTGGACTTGCCCTCACTTCTGATGTTTTAACATTTTAAGATTTTCTTGTTAAAAAGCATAATTAAGTATAATTTAAGTGTGCTAGAAATCTGTATTAAAATTGAAAGAAATCATGCTAGATGAAATCTGCAGGCATTAAAATCTCTGGAGATCTGTGGTTTGCTTGGGCATGCTGGTTTGACTGAGTTTGTCAAGACTTTGTCTATGAACGTCCTAAATATCTCTAAAGAAGAGTGTGAGGTAAAATGTAAAGCCATGATTTGGGGATGGAAGATGAAACTGAAGTAACAAGGAGAGAAGTAATAGTGAGGTAGGAGGAAAACACTAAACCCTCAAATTAGAGAAAAGGCTAAGAAGAAAAGAGATGTTAGAGAATGAACCACTCCAAACAGATACCCCATTCTTAGCATGTACATATTCCATGCCTGTTAGTTATACCTCACTTACTAGTTTCACCTAGTACTTTTCATTATGGGGAAGAATAAAATGCTTCATGTGGGAGCAAGACCTCACTATGTTTGCCACATATGATGTATTGGTCATTTCAGTAATTTCCCTTTTAATTTGGTTCTCTTGGGCTAAAGGAAGTTCTTTTTAATTTTGCAGCAGATCAGAAGAATTCAGGACTCTGAATTTTAGCCCAATCCATTTTTGGACTACAGAATAAATCTTTTGGAGATTTATCTGTTTCTGAGTGCTCTTTTTACAATATCTGACAGCTAGCTTGATTCAAACATTTTCCACTTTTTCCAGTCACAGCAAGAGCTGTATTTATTATAAATTCTGTTGTTTACTACTGAAATGAGAAGGATATTAAAAAATATCCAGGTGTTAAAAAATTGAGCAAAAATTTTGCAATCAAAGGCAAGCTCCTGGATACCACTCACAGTTTTTTTTCCCCTCAAAATTCTTTGTAAAGTCTTACAGCCAAAACTTAAATAAAAGGGAAAAAAAACTGTCTTGGGAATTTCACCACCTGATTAAAACTATTCCTACCCTGCAGAGCAAATCATACCAGTGACTACAAGAAAGCTTGAGATGCAAGTATATTTACTGGCATATATAGAAGTGTCCAATGCACACAATTTTTAAGTGATGTGAAAAATGATGTTTTGTACCAGTGGGGGTGAAGGGTGCAACCAGACACAAGAAAGATTTGTCAGTTTTTATATTTCATTTACCCTCGAGTCCTTCCAGTTACTATTTTTTCCTAACAAGTCTTTGTAACAGTGAAGTTGAGAGACAAGCTGAAAATCGCATTCATATGCATGAAAGTCTTTTGAAGCAGAGAATTTCTTTCGAAGTTAAACCATGAAGACTGTAACAGCAAAAGAGAGCATTTTCCTCTACTGAACTCCCATTGCTATGGTAAGGTTCTTCATGCATTTGTAACCAGTACATGCCAGCCCCAGCTGTTCTGAAGGGAACCTGGTGTGCCAGACTTCCCCTCTAACTTGAACATGTGGAACATCTTCATGTTTCAGCAAAGGCATGTCTGATAGGCAAAACAGCATGTCTCAGGGAAAAGATGAGGATGTGCCTGCTGTGCTTTAGTCATTCAGCTAAAATATTTCCTGATAGGTGCAAGGCAGTGCCAAAATCAGTGTCTTGAAAAGAAACGCAGTTGCTGACAAAAGCATCTGCACAAGATCTTCTGTGAGGCTTTACCTGAGTGTTGTCCAGGTGTATGGCGTTACTGCTGTACTAGGGGCTCCTGCAGCCATTTCCTGCTGCAGTTAATTTTTGGCTTGGTTTGCATCTGCTCACAAGATCACAGAGTCTTGGAAAAGTTGTTTGGATGGGATCTCTGAGCATATTCTCACCAAACATCACTCTGAGAGTTTTTACTGATAGACCAGATCAGCTGTGGTTTTGTCTGGAAGCAGCTTGGAGATTCCACCATCTTTCTGGATTATGTCATCCAATGTTACATTACCCTCCTGGTGAAGACACTTTTCTTCATGTTCGGCATGATCTTCTCAAGCTACTAAAAGCTGTGGCTTTTGTTCCTTGCCAAATTTCTGAAGTTAATAAAATGTGCTAATTGGTGTCTTTTCTGCAGCAAAATTTCCTTCCAGTGAAATATCAGGACTTCACCTTTTAAGATTACTCTTTTTGAGCATTAATAAGCAGTTTAAGTCTCTGTGATTCATTCCTTGTCCTGGCAAGACTTCTGAGAATGTGACAATATGGCCACTTTTCAATGTTAAACAATTCTTTAATATCTATGAGCATCAATTCGACAGGAGATTATGACTAAAAGAAATGGCTGTAATACTCTTGCCATAATCAGAGCTCTTGCACTTCCACTGTAAATTTAGATTACTTTGCATTAGATATTCACTGAACTGGTTAAGATAACTTTAGACATTTAATCACTGTAGTTATTAAATAGTGGCATATAAATGTGTTCAGATGACTTGTAAGCCTTATGTAATCAGAGGCCAGTTGAGCCATCACAGCTGGTTAAAAGGAAAAGACAATTCTGTCTTTCTGGCTTTAGGTATTTTATATTAAAGTAAGTGAAGCATGTTTTAATAATGGTGGGGTGTTACTAGATTATCAGCTCTGGGATTGATGCCCCTTTTTTTGACCACAGTACCACAATATGAAATGGGCCCACTTATGTTTCTAATGTGTTTATTTGTCTTTTTTTTTTTCCTTTTTCTGTTTTTATTTTGGGTTGTTTGTGTGTTTTGGGGGTTGTTTGTTTGTGTGGTGTTTTTTTTGGTTTGGTTCTGGTTTTTCTTGTTTTGTTTTTTTTTTTTTTTTTTAATCTGTTTGTGGTGGGGGTTCTTTAGCTGTAAAATCTAGTTGCATCCAAGATGACAGGAGTTTCAAAGAGACAGCTTATGTAAAATTTCCAATATAGTGTTTCTGGTCTGGTGGGAATACAAGTATAATTTTAAAAGAAAAACAGGATTAAATTTCTTGTTTAATTCTGTTTACCTCCAGTTATATATTTTTATTTACATTATGATACTTTCTGAGTGTAACACTTGATTTGTACTTGAGAAATACCACAAAATACCACACACTTGGTGGCTTTCAGTGATGAGAGTGAATGAAGGGTGATGGAAAAGCTGAGCAGAAGGAGTTAGAAGTGTTTGTATGTGCTACATTACAGGAGGTCCATGTGTTCCTTTGGGATAGGACTAACAGTGTTCCATCTTGTTTTATATGATGGAAACTTTGACTTACTGTGCATATTAATAAAAAGGGAAGGAAGTGAAATGCTCAGTCTCTTTCTTCACTGCTGCTAATTAATAAGAAGAATTGTTATAGGAAAGATACTTATCTTTGGATTGCACAGTTTTGTCAAATCAGACTAATTTCCTTCAGAAATCTGCTACAGTTTCATTCATCATACTGCACCTTTGTCTTTAGTACTGTGCTAAGACAAATCAGACTAATATGACATTATCAGTCAGATGTATGGCCCATACGTCAGCCCGTGCTTGCATACATGCAATGTGGAAAAGAACTAGCAGGCTGCTTCATGCTCCCAATAAATCCTTTTCCAGGGCAAGTAGTGCCTGTGCATTTTCCAAACCTTTTCAAGAGCTGCTATTAAGAGCACTCCCATGCAGCATTTGGGCTTCTCCCTTTCAATCACTGACGAACTGCCTCCCCAGCTTGTTTCAGAGCAGTGCTGGCAGGGGTTAGGGGATGAAGTGCAGTCTAATTTTTCCTTTTGATGTGCAAGAAGTCTTGACCATTTCAGTTTGTTAAATATTCAATGGCACTTTTCCAGGGAGTGGTTTGTAGCCCTGGTGTTTTCACCAAATGTCTTGTGAAACTTCCCTTGTGATTTCAAATTAACATAGCTTTTTTTTTTTTTTCTTACATGATGAAATGTTATTTCATGCTGTCTTTTTCAGTTGTGCTCAGAGGTGGCTGGATTTCAATTTTAAGTGAACTGCACACTGCTGCTTATATAAATTATAAAGCGTGCTGAGATCTCTAGGGAAGGAGAATCATTAAAAAGAGGGACTATTGTTGCTATTACTATTGTTACTAGAAATAATTGTTACCTATATATTTTTGGAAATTTTATACAGCATTTTTTCTATAGGAGCTCTCCTTGTCTTGAGGCTTTGCTTTTAGTCTTTAAGATTTAATTTGCAGCCTTAGGAAACCTTTTACATACAGGCTGAGACAGATTTTGGTACCAAAGAAAGCCCTCCTGCTGATGGAGCTCTGTGTTTAATTCTTGGCAGAGCTGGGGAAGCACTTGGCTTGATTTGCCTGCTGTTGATCTTTTTCGTGTAGCCTATGTGAGATCTTGATAATTCTGAATTGCAGCTCAAAGGAAAGAGGACCGCGGTGTATTTCAAGGATACAGCAAAGAGACTATTCTATTTGATTTGAAAACTTGGTTTGATAAGCTTTTCTAGACATGTATAAATGATGCAGTTCCTTTTAACAGCAGGACTAAAATGGTGATGATGTAGTTGGGCATTCAGTGAGGTCAGCCAGGTGCACATCTTACACTATTAAAAATGCATTTTGAAAGAAATGAAGGAAACATTATATCAACAAATGTAGCACTGAATTATCTCTGGGTTTTTTTTTCTTGCATTCATGTGCAGGTACACAGTTTGTCGGGCTGAGCCTCATCCTCAATGGGTACTGGTACTGTTACCAATGGGTACTGTTATTACTGTGGGAAGCTGTGAGAAGCAGGTGACCAGTATTGAAAGCAACGAGACCTGGAGTGCCCAGGTGCATGGACCAACCACAAAGGGAACAGAGGGCACACAGGTGCAATGCATGGACATGAGGGGTATAAAAGGTTGGGCTAAAGACTAAGAAGGGCAGATGCTTGCAGCCTTCTGAATTATTATGATCTTACTCTTTATGGGCAGACACCTGAAGCCTTTTGATGTGGTGTAGTGATGTTACTCTGTATGGGTTAAAGCTTTCTGGAATTGTATGGTGGTACTCTGTGTGTCGTGGCCCTATCAACTGTGGTATATGCTGCAACATTTATGTGTTAAAGTTTTTAATTACTTATTGAGTATATCTTATTGTGAAATTGCCTGCCTGTTTGTAACAGGGAGTGAATACAGCAGCAAACCAGTTTTGTTGTGGTTCTTTGACAGTCTGGAACTAGTGAGGTTCTAGTGATATAAGTGGATTTATGTTAACTTATAGGTACAAGGGTTTGCTCACTACTTTTGTTTGTTTGAATTTGGTGGGGCCTTCTGTGCCCTGTGTGTTATAATCTTTCAATTATTTAAATCAAGTTAGTCTGTGTCAAATACTGGACATCTAAAAGTGGATATTTATTTTAGGCTATTTTCCCCAAGTGGTAGCAATGATTTCTTTCAGGAAGCAGCTAAGGGCAAGGTCACTTAAGCTGTAGCTATAAATTGTATTTTGAATGCATATATTTTTGTCTCTGGATGATGTGAGGTGGTTAGCCTTCTAATTTAGGCACCCAAAATCAGATTATATGAAACCTGTTTGCTTTTGGCATTTCTCCCTATATGCTGCAGTATCTGGATACATATCAGATGTTAATTATCCCATATGCTGCAGCCCAGAGATGATTTGCCTTTATGACAGAAATGTGCTATTATGAAGCAATAATGACTCAGGAGTGTCCCTTTAAGGTATCACAGAGTTTTGTGACAACATAAGTTATAGTCTTCTGGCACAGTCACCAAGCAGGTTCTTGTGACATGATGTGACTGCACTATCAGATGCTCTTTTGTAACAGTCTCATGACAGGAGACTGGAGCTGTGCAGCCACTGGCTCATACCAATGTAGTTTGACACTAACTGGTGAGGCTTGCTTGTAATGTTACACTGCTTTGAATCCTTATTTATTCATCTTGCTTGTCATGTGCAACAAGGCAATTATTCCCAAATGAAGTCTTTGTAACAAGGAACAAGAATGAAATACGGTACCTGGTATTTATACCTTCCTTTCATTTGAAGTAACTTAAATTTCTGCAGAGGAGGGTTTAAAAGACTGCTAAAATAGTTCTGGATTTGTGACATGACAATGCAAGAATAAAATACAACTACAGAAAGTTCCCTGAAATTAATTTGGTTCCATTTCAAAAGCACTGCTGATGCCCAGGAGGGTGGGAGAGGAAGCTGTTATGTACAAACGTGATAGGGGACAGCTTATAATGTCCAAAAGATGCATCCTGTATCAAGTGGTGGGAAGAGAAGTGCTTTCTGCTTTGTATGCATGTTTAAGGATAATAACCATCTGGTGGGTGGAAAACTGGAGAAAACTTTACTTAGCGACTCTTTGCCTTTAGTACCTTCTCTTTATAACAAATCTTAAAGTTGAAATATTTGAAGTTAAATGAGTAGCATAAAATAGCTGGAAATTGTTTTAACTTGGTTGTAAGTGCCCAGTTAATTTCACAGTGGAATTATGGATCATTTTCCAGTACTTTTTATCACTAGCATACATTCCTATGTTAAAAGTGAGAAACAGAAGACTTTACCTTGCTATTACCTTTGGTGCCCAACTGAAGAATCACAGAGTATGAAGTCTGCCCAGATGTCTAAGGGGAGATGCCCTGCTCAAAGGATCACAGACACCATAGACTGCAAACAGCTTAGGGACAGGGGCACTTAAATCCAGAGAACTTGGAGGTTTGTCCATGCATTAGTTCATTAATTTTGCTGCAGAGACAGAAGCGGCTTTCATTTACTGGTACAGGCTGATCTCCTGGAAAGAAGTTCTGCAAAGAAGAATTGGGGCTCCTGGTGGATAACAAGTTGTCCATGAGCCAGCAGTGGGCCCTGGGGGCCAGGAAGGCTAATGGTGTCCTGGATGCTCAGGAAGAGCATTGCCAGCAGGTCAGGGGAGGTGATCCTGCCCCTCTACTCAGCCCTGGTGAGGCCACAGCTGGAGTGCTGTGTCCAGTTCTGGGCTCCTCAGGACAAGAGAGACTGGGAGCTCCTGGAGCAGGTCCAGTGGAGAGTAACAATGATGATTAAGAGATTGGAGTATCTCTCTCATAAGGAAAGGCTGAGGAAGCTGGGCCTGTTCAGCCTTGATGACAGACGGGACCTTATCAACATCTGTTGGTGTCTGACAGGAGGGTGCCAAGAAAAAGGATCCAGGCTCTGCTCAGTGGTGCCCAGCAATAGGACAAGAGGCAACAGAAACTGATGCACTGGAAATTCCTCCTGAACATGAGGAAGAACTTTACTGTGCAGAAGACCAAGCACTGAAACAGATTTGGCTGTGGAGTCTCCTAAACTGGAGATATTCAGGAACAGTCTGAATGCAATCCTGTGAAATGTGCTCTAGGATGACACTACTTGAGCAGGGAGGTTGGACCAGATGATCCAACTGTGGTCTCTTCCAACTTTACCCATTCTGTGAATTCTGTTCAGTTGGAAATTCTTGGAAGAAGAGGTGATATTTTCAAGATTATTTCTCTGTGCTTTAGATCCAGATCTGGATTTTGGATTGTCTGCTCTCTAAACACAAAGTTTAAGTTTATTGGATTTAAGTTGTTAAACATAGAACCTTGCTGAGAAATTCAGAAGTGGGCTGATTTGGTACAAGTCTGAATAGAAATACAAGGTCTGGATCTTGGTTAACACTTGGCATTGTTCATCTGGCCAGTTTCTGCTTCCAAACCTGTAAAGTTCCCGAGCAATGGACTATCACTGCTGTTTTGGGGTTTGATCCATTGTCATGATTTCATTCTTATTAAGTAATGGTGTCCGCCCTTTCCAAACTTCCCAAGCATTTCCAGTTAAGAGGCAAGAGACTTCCTTGCATTTTTCTGGCACTGTGACTGGAAAGACTTCAACATCCATCACAACCCCAGTGGAATTGAAGGGTAAAGTTATCTGTTGATTCATCTGCCTACCCTCCTTTCTGTGAGGGTTTTTTTTTTAATAAAAGCTATAATAGAGCAAATACAATTACCAAGAAAAGTAAATTTTCTTTTTTTTTCCTCTTTTGGGACCAGCAATCTCTCACAGGAGGCGATACATGTTTGACTTCAGTAAACTTATTCTTTTGTCTGTCTCCCTCTAGTTTCTGAAGTACCTTTTCATCATATTTTGGTCTTTTCTGTTCCAGTGGTGCATCTGCTTCCATTTTTCCTTCCTGTGCTTTTATGATTCTTCTGAACTGTCTGTTGATGTGACATTTGCTCAGTTTCACTGTTCTAGATGTAGGCATTTTAGCTGCTTCTAGTTAAAGACACAGGGAAGCAGCAAAAGATTCTAACAATAACAGTGCTGTTATCTTGTCATTATTGGTCTGTTTCTACACCTCCCTCTTACTCAGGCAGTTCTTACTGGCCCTTTTCTCAGCTTATCTATTGTTACTTGGTCAAGTAGATAGATTGTGTGGTGTTCCTGAAGAGTTAATTGCTATTTTCTGAAAATCCCCCATTTTTCTTACCTAATGTAGTGTGAGTTTTTGCCTGTCGACCATCTCTCCTGTTAAATGAAAAGATGTCCTTCTGGGAGAGTCTGTGGATTTCAGTGACCACAGAATCACTTTTGGGAGGAAAAAAAAAAAAAAAAAAAAAATTTTATCTCTGAGGCACCTAGAACCAAACTCACACTGAATTAACCTGGACTCTAAACTGGGAACAAATAATGATTGGGACAAATTCTGACTATGCATATCAGTTCACTGACTAATTTAATAGAAATTAGTCAAATTAGGTTGTGTCCTACTATTTGAAGTGCTTGATATTCTGTCAAAGCAAGAATGTTATTCAAGATCTTTGTCATATCCTTGGTTTTCTGTATAGTTTTCTTTGTATTATCTTAAGTACTGAGCCTGAGAAGGTCATCTGTTTGTCCTCCAAATAGCAATGGAGATGAACACCCTCTGGTCTGTCACTTGTTAGTTTCCTAGAATCATAAAAAATTATTCAGGATAAGACCTCACAGTAACTCAGTGTGTTCTTGTACTCAGAAGAGGGTGATGAAGAGTGACTCAGTCCCTTGCTCTGTGAAATCTGTGGTCAGGAACTGCCCATAACCTACCCAGAGAACTGTGTTTGTCTGGTTGTTACCATGGCAGTAGATCCTGGGATACCTGGATCTCAACTTTGACATAGCCCAGAGAGGAAGAATGCTATGATTACTATTGGCAACTTTCAATGTGTAAGCTGAATCATGCCCTTTTGCAATAGCAAATTTGTATTTGTGAAAGCACTGACCTCTTAAGCTCTACCATGCCATCCTGGGCTGTAGGCTGGGATTTGCTATTGAGTTAGTGCCTGTTGCTGAGAATGGCAGCCCTCAGCTGCACTTCTCCCAGTTTCTGCTTTCACACACTGTCTACAATCTGCTGCCAAATTCAAACATGTTCCTTTGTGCCCGAGAGTTAATGGAAGCACTCTCAGCAACATACCAAGCACATTTAGACTCATAAAATGTAAATAATAATACTATTTGGTGGTGACATGCTGTATTAATAGATAGATCAGTCACATTTCCATGCCATTATCTCAAGTCCTGGCCTGAAACTCACTGGCTAAAGGCAACTGATGGGGATACATTTTGTTTTAAAACCACCAAACCATGTCAAAAGACTTTCTCATCATCTTTCAAAGTTGGCTCTCACTGAAGTAAGAGGACAAGTTTGTCTACCCAGGAATATCCCTTCTGCTTCTTCTTCAGAGCCAGACACAGAACTGTTTGCACCATCTGTATTAAGGTTGGACATTGCAGAGGAAAGAACTCAGCAGCACTTCCAGTTTACCTTTGGCTCTTCTAAAGAGGGACAGATGGTCCTTTCTGGCCCTTACTGGACCAGAAATATGGACCAAGGAAATATGGGGTAAATAGAACTCTTTGTAGGTTCTAAGTTAGAATGGGCACTGCATTCCCAAGTTGATTAAAACTAGTGGCACAAGGTAAGGCACTAATTTGTTTAATTGACTGAAACAGGTCATAGTTTGCCCTTTAGTTAAGTGCATTTGACTGTAAAACTAGACCAACCTAAAGAAGGGATACATCCATAAAGCTACATGTGCCCTTTGAGCACTGTGCACTTCTGAGTAATTTTGATAATAGTTCCTAGTTAGTGACTTATTTGCTGAATGTAAGTTTCCCCTAGAAAATGTTTCTGTTCATGTGGGCCTTCAGAGAATTCATATTACAGTGTCAGTATCTTGATATTCATGTAGCTTGATTTGTGGTCTGGTCACAGGCTTTGGTGCCTGTGGCATCTGTCTTACTGATACTCAGTCTCCTGGTCTTGTTTATTATGTAGAAACTATATAGCAGTTATCCATGTATCTGCATGTACTTTGGAATTGGATCCTAAAATACAACCATTGGACTAGGGAATTCAGAATTCTCACTCTCACTCACTGCAGTGCCTCTGTTCCTATGCCTTCATGACGATCCTTCTTCCTATGAGTTTTTCCCACCAGATGGCAGTAAAACAACATTTACAGAAATAGGGAGTGCAGAAAAGCTTGTAGTCTGGGACCTCAGTAGTGGTGAAAATGCATCATTTATGGTAACTGCTTACTTAAAGTACCATGTGCCTTGTTTAAACTGACTACATCTGTGTAAGTTCTCCCTACAAGGCCCCAGCTGTGAGATTTTAATAATGTGTATGTCCTGCTTAAGTTGGTTTTCCAGAAACTAACATTTTAGCTGCTTGTTTGTAGT